>NC_041343.1:31038751-31215799 GCF_004354835.1 Perca flavescens | reverse complement strand
TTTTTCAACATAATATACTATACTATGACTTTTGAAACATGCTATACTATGACTTTTTTATCCCTTTTTAACAAACTATACTATGACGTTTTATCCCTTTTTAACACACTATATACTATGACGTTTTTATGACGTTTTTTTTTTTCGATATGCTATACTATGACTTTTTATCCCTTTTTAACACACTATACTATGACGTTTTATGACTTTTTTCGACATACTATACTGTGACTTTTTATGACTTTTTTTCGCCATGCTATACTATGACTTTTTTATGACTTTTTTCGATATGCTATACTATGACTTTTTTTTGACTTTTTTCGATATAATACTATGACTTTTTTGAATTTTTTTTTTCGACATGCTATACTATGACTTTTTTCGACATACTATACTATGAAGTTTTTTATGACTTTTTTCAATATAATATACTATACTATGACTTTTGAAACATGCTATACTATGACTTTTTATCCCTTTTTTAACAAACTATACTATGACGTTTTATCCCTTTTTTAACAAACTATACTATGACGTTTTATGACGCTTTTTTTTTTCGACATGCTATACTATGACTTTTTATCCTTTTTTAACACACTATACTATGACGCTTTTATGACTTTTTTTTTTTACATACTATACTGTGACTTTTTTATGACTTTTTTTCGCCATGCTATACTATGACTTTTTATGACTTTTTTTTATCGATATGCTATACTATGACTTTTTATGACTTTTTTTCGATATGCTATACTATGACTTTTTTTTAATTTTTTTCACACATGCTATACTATGACTTTTTTCGACATACTATACTATGAAGTTTTTTATGACTTTTTTCAACATAATATACTATACTATGACTTTTGAAACATGCTATACTATGACTTTTTATCCCTTTTTTTAATACACTATACTATGACGTTTTATGACGTTTTTTTTCGATATGCTATACTATGACTTTTTATCCTTTTTTTAACACACTATACTATGACGTTTTTATGACTTTTTTTTTTACATACTATACTGTGACTTTTTCATGACTTTTTTCGCCATGTTATACTATGACTTTTTATGACTTTTTTCGATATGCTATACTATGACTTTTTTATGACTTTTTTCGATATGCTATACTATGACTTTTTTGAATTTTTTCGACATGCTATACTATGACTTTTTTCGACATACTATACTATGAAGTTTTTTATGACTTTTTTCAACATAATATACTATACTATGACTTTTGAAACATGCTATACTATTACTTTTTATCCCTTTTTTAACAAACTATACTATGACGTTTTATGACTTTTTTCGACATGCTATTCTATGACTTTTTATCCCTTTTTTTAATACACTATACTATGACGTTTTATGACATTTTTTTTCGATATGCTATGATATGACTTTTTATCCCTTTTTTAACACACTATACTATGACGTTTTATGACTTTTTTCGACATACTATACTGTGACTTTTTTATGACTTTTTTCGACATGCTATACTATGACTTTTTTATGACTTTTTTCGATATGCTATACTATGACTTTTTTATGACTTTTAGATATGCTATACTATGACTTTTTTGAATTTTTTCGACATGCTATACTATGACTTTTTTCGACATACTATACTATGAAGTTTTTTATGACTTTTTTCAACATAATATACTATACTATGACTTTTGAAACATGCTATACTATGACTTTTTATCCCTTTTTTAACAAACTATACTATGACGTTTTATCCCTTTTTTAACACACTATACTATGACGTTTTATGACGTTTTTTTTTCGATATGCTATACTATGACTTTTTATCCCTTTTTTAACACACTATACTATGACGTTTTATGACTTTTTTTCGACATACTATACTGTGACTTTTTATGACTTTTTTCGCCATGCTATACTATGACTTTTTTATGACTTTTTTCGATATGCTATACTATGACTTTTTTATGACTTTTTTCGATATGCTATACTATGACTTTTTTGAATTTTTTCGACATGCTATACTATGACTTTTTTCGACTTTCGACATACTATACTATGAAGTTTTTATGACTTTTTTTCAATATAATATACTATACTATGACTTTTGAAACATGCTATACTATGACTTTTTATCCCTTTTTAACAAACTATACTATGACGTTTTATCCCTTTTTAACACACTATACTATGACGCTTTATGACGTTTTTTTTTGCTATAATTATGACTTTTTATCCTTTTTTAACACACTATACTATGACGCTTTTATGACTTTTTTCGACATACTATACTGTGACTTTTTATGACTTTTTTTTCGCCATGCTATACTATGACTTTTTATGACTTTTTTTCGATATGCTATACTATGACTTTTTTATGACTTTTTCGATATGCTATACTATGACTTTTTTTGAATTTTTTTTCGACATGCTATACTATGACTTTTTTCGACATAACTATACTATGAAGTTTTTTATGACTTTTTTTCAATATAATATACTATACTATAACTTTTGAAACATGCTATACTATGACTTTTTATCCCTTTTTTAACAAACTATACTATGACGTTTTATGACTTTTTTCGACATGCTATTCTATGACTTTTTATCCCTTTTTTTAATACACTATACTATGACGCTTTATGACGTTTTTTTTTTTTTTCGATATGCTATAATATGACTTTTTATCCCTTTTTAACACACTATACTATGACGCTTTTATGACTTTTTTTCGACATACTATACTGTGACTTTTTATGACTTTTTTTCTATGACATGCTATACTATGACTTTTTATGACTTTTTCGATTTTATGCCTATACTACATGACTTTTTTATGACTTTTTCGATATGCTATACTATGACTTTTTGAATTTTTTTTTATGACTTTTTTTATGTTTCGATGCTATACTATGACTTTTTTCGACATACTATACTATGAAGTTTTTTATGACTTTTTTCAACATAATATACTATACTATGACTTTTGAAACATGCTATACTATGACTTTTTATCCCTTTTTTAACAAACTATACTATGACGTTTTATGACTTTTTTCGACATGCTATTCTATGACTTTTTATCCCTTTTTTTAATACACTATACTATGACGTTTTATGACGTTTTTTTTTTCGATATGCTATACTATGACTTTTTATCCCTTTTTTAACACACTATACTATGACGTTTTATGACTTTTTTTTTTTTAACATACTATACTGTGACTTTTTATGACTTTTTTTTTTTTAATATGTTATACTATGACTTTTTTATGACTTTTTTTATCGATATGCTATACTATGACTTTTTTATGACTTTTTTCGATATGCTATACTTTTATGACTTTTTTTCGACATACTGACTTTTTGAATTTTTTCGACATGCTATACTATGACTTTTTTTTTTTTCGACATACTATACTATGAAGTTTTTTATGACTTTTTTTCAACATAATATACTATACTATGACTTTTGAACATGCTATACTATGACTTTTTTATCCCTTTTTAACAAACTATACTATGACGTTTTTATGACTTTTTTTTCGACATGCTATTCTATGACTTTTTATCCCTTTTTTTAACACTATACTATGACGTTTTATGACATTTTTTTTTATGCTGCTATAATATGACTTTTTTTATCCCTTTTTAACACACTATACTATGACGTTTTATGACTTTTTTCGACATACTATACTGTGACTTTTTTATGACTTTTTTCGACATGCTATACTATGACTTTTTTATGACTTTTTTCGATATGCTATACTATGACTTTTTTATGACTTTTTCGATATGCTATACTATGACTTTTTATGACTTTTTTCGATATGCTATACTATGACTTTTTTGAATTTTTTCGACATGCTATACTATGACTTTTTTCGACATACTATACTATGAAGTTTTTTATGACTTTTTTCAACATAATATACTATACTATGACTTTTGAAACATGCTATACTATGACTTTTTATCCCTTTTTTAACAAACTATACTATGACGTTTTATCCCTTTTTTAACACACTATACTATGACGTTTTATGACGTTTTTTTTTCGATATGCTATACTATGACTTTTTATCCCTTTTTTAACACACTATACTATGACGTTTTATGACTTTTTTCGACATACTATACTGTGACTTTTTTATGACTTTTTTCGCCATGCTATACTATGACTTTTTTATGACTTTTTTCGATATGCTATACTATGACTTTTTTATGACTTTTTTCGATATGCTATACTATGACTTTTTTGAATTTTTTCGACATGCTATACTATGACTTTTTTCGACATACTATACTATGAAGTTTTTTATGACTTTTTTCAATATAATATACTATACTATGACTTTTGAAACATGCTATACTATGACTTTTTATCCCTTTTATAACAAACTATACTATGACGTTTTATCCCTTTTTTAACACACTATACTATGACTTTTTACGTTTTTTTAATACACTATACTATGACGTTTTTTTTTTTATATGCTATACTATGACTTTTTATCCCTTTTTAACACACTATACTATGACGTTTTATGACTTTTTTCGACATACTATACTGTGACTTTTTATGACTTTTTTCGCCATGCTATACTATGACTTTTTATGACTTTTTTCGATATGCTATACTATGACTTTTTTATGACTTTTTTCGATATGCTATACTATGACTTTTTTGAATTTTTTCGACATGCTATACTATGACTTTTTTCGACATACTATACTATGAAGTTTTTTATGACTTTTTTCAATATAATATACTATACTATAACTTTTGAAACATGCTATACTATGACTTTTTATCCCTTTTTTAACAAACTATACTATGACGTTTTATGACTTTTTTCGACATGCTATTCTATGACTTTTTATCCCTTTTTTTAATACACTATACTATGACGTTTTATGACGTTTTTTTTTCGATATGCTATAATATGACTTTTTATCCCTTTTTTAACACACTATACTATGACGTTTTATGACTTTTTTTCGACATACTATACTGTGACTTTTTATGACTTTTTTCGACATGCTATACTATGACTTTTTATGACTTTTTTTCGATATGCTATACTATGACTTTTTTATGACTTTTTCGATATGCTATACTATGACTTTTTTTGAATTTTTTTCAACGACATGCTATACTATGACTTTTTTCGACATACTATACTATGAAGTTTTTTATGACTTTTTTCAACATAATATACTATACTATGACTTTTGAAACATGCTATACTATGACTTTTTATCCCTTTTTTTAATACACTATACTATGACGTTTTATGACGTTTTTTTTCGATATGCTATACTATGACTTTTTATCCCTTTTTTAACACACTATACTATGACGTTTTATGACTTTTTTCGACATACTATACTGTGACTTTTTCATGACTTTTTTCGCCATGTTATACTATGACTTTTTTATGACTTTTTTCGATATGCTATACTATGACTTTTTTATGACTTTTCGATATGCTATACTATGACTTTTTTGAATTTTTTCGACATGCTATACTATGACTTTTTTCGACATACTATACTATGAAGTTTTTTATGACTTTTTTCAACATAATATACTATACTATGACTTTTGAAACATGCTATACTATGACTTTTTATCCCTTTTTTAACACACTATACTATGACGTTGTATGACTTTTTTCGACATACTATACTGTGACTTTTTTATGACTTTTTTCTACATGCTATACTATGACTTTTTTATGACTTTTTTCGATATGCTATACTATGACTTTTTTATGACTTTTTTCGACATGCTATACTATGACTTTTTTGAATTTTTTCGACATGCTATACTATGACTTTTTTCGACATACTATACTATGAAGTTTTTTATGACTTTTTTCAACATAATATACTATACTATGACTTTTGAAACATGCTATACTATGACTTTTCATCCTTTTTTAACAAACTATACTATGACGTTTTATGACTTTTTCAACATGCTATACTATGACTTTTTATCCCTTTTTTTAATACACTATACTATGACGTTTTATGACGGGTTTTTTTTCGATATGCTATACTATGACTTTTTATCCCTTTTTTAACACACTATACTATGACGTTTTATGACTTTTTTCGACATACTATACTGTGACCTTTTTATGACTTTTTTCGACATGCTATACTATGACTTTTTTATGACTTTTTTCGATATGCTTATACTATGACTTTTTTATGACTTTTTTCGATATGCTATACTATGACTTTTTAATGACTTTTTTCGATATGCTATACTATGACTTTTTTATGACTTTTTTCGATATGCTATACTATGACTTTTTATCCCTTTTTTAACACACTATACTATGACGTTTTATGACTTTTTTCGACATACTATACTGTGACCTTTTTATGACTTTTTTCGCCATGTTATACTATGACTTTTTTATGACTTTTTTCGATATGCTATACTATGACTTTTTTATGACTTTTTTCGATATGCTATACTATGACTTTTTAATGACTTTTTTCGATATGCTATACTATGACTTTTTTGACTTTTTTCGACATGCTATACTATGAAGTTTTTTATGACTTTTTTCAACATAATATACTATACTATAACTTTTGAAAGATGCTATACTACGACTTTTTATCCCTTTTTTAACAAACTATACTATGACGTTTTATGACTTTTTTCGACATGCTATACTATGACTTTTTATCCCTTTTTCCACATAGTATACTATGACTTTTTTCGACATGCTATACTATGACTTTTTTATGACTTTTTTCGACATGCTATACTGTGTTGAAGGCATGTTAGCTCAGTGGTTAACAATGATACAACAAGCACCAGCAAGTTGCTGTGCACTTTTATGACTTTTTAATGACTTTTTTTGACATACTATAACCTTTTCATTACTTTTTTCGACATACTATACTAAGACTTTTTCATGACTTTTTTCTTTTTCATGACTTTTTATCCCTTTTCCACATACTATACTATGAATTTTTTTGACATGCTATACTATCACCTTTATTATGACTTTTTCCAACATACTATACTATGACTTTTTTTTTCTTTTTTTTGACATACTATGCTATGACTTTTTTCGATATTCTATACTATGACTTTTTTATGACTTTTTTCGACATGCTATACTATGACTTTTTCAATATGCTATTCATACTTTGCAGTGACGTCATTACCATGGATGCCTGGCGGGCAAGAAACGCCGATAGAATGGTGCTGAACAGCGGCCAGTCACGGGAATTGCAGCCTTGCAGATTTCCAATACTATAATCAATCAACTATTTAGACCATATGTCACACCATATCTCACTCGGAACTTGTGATCCATACACAGCACCCACTGATGTTTTCATTGCTTTGAAGCTGGCCAAGTCTCTCCCATACTTGGAGTTTGGAGCTATTTACATCTATCTTATAGAGAATCCGTCACCTTACAGCGCACAAAAAATGAAAGCCTACAAAAGTACAGATAGACATGACTTTTTTCGACATACTATACTATGTCTTTTTATCCCTTTTTCCACATAGTATACTATGACCTTTTTCAACATGCTATACTATGACATTTTTATGACTTTTTTCAACATACTATACTATGACTTTTTTTGACATACTATACTATGTTGAAGGCATGGTAGCTCATTGGTTAACAATGATATAACTTTTGTATCCCTTTTTCCACATGCTATGCTATGGCTTTTTCGACATGCTATACTATGACTTTTATGACTTTTTTCAACATAATATACTGTACTATGACTTTTGAAACATGCTATACAATGACTTTTTATACCTTGTTTAACACACTATACTATGACATTTTATTAATTTTTTCAACTTACTATACTATGCATTTTTTATGAATTTTATTGACATGATATTATACGACTTTATCCCTTTTTCCAACATACTATATTAAGACTTTTTTATGACTTTTTTCAACATACTATATTCTTTTTATGACTTTGTATGACTTTTTTCAACATACACATCAAAATACACATCAATATTTGTACAATACAAAGACATAAAACGTCTGTTTAAAGAAGCCCTGGGTTTGGATTCAATGTAAGGGATTACCTCTGCCACGACATTTTCTAACTTTTTTCGACATGCTATACTATGACTTTCTATCACTTTTTCAACATACTATACTATGACTTTTTTTGACATTGTATATTATGACTTTTTAATGACTTTTTTCGACATACTATGACTGAAAAGACTACTTCCATTCCATTTCGTTCTTTCAATTCACTTCGGGAACGAATGTGTTGAATCTGCCAGTTGGACACAGGAGGATACTTTTGCCACCTACCACCTGACCACGCCCACCTCACCTGTTGACTATAAATTGTTTGTGAATCCTTTGGCTCATCCTTTGCGCTCATCTGCCGGTGTGCCAGTTTAGCTGGTGATCATGTTAACTGGTGATATTGGCATAAAATCTGTGAATATTCAACAAGGCCCTGCCTACTTTTTCAGAGCGTTCTGCTCTGCTTCTGCCCCTCTATGAAATTAAATTAAACACAACTATAATCAGTTGACTTGTGGCACAGGTTGAAAGAGACTGTTTGTGCTGAGGTAGGCCTACACATTCTTCGTATGAGATGGCCCACAATAACAATGATAAATGATCACGTTTGCGCATGACTGACCTGTTTCATTTTTACCCCCAAAACGGAATAACGTGTTAAGTGGGATCATGCCTGTTTGTTGTACATCACTTATTTTTTATGTGAGGCAAAGATGAACCTACTCTATGTTTCCAGGCTTGCATTTACTCATGTTAAATTGTGATATCACCAGTTAACATGGGCCTATATTTCTCTCATATAATATATAAGCTGTGCACTGCTGATCGGACTCCTTGGTTTGCCAGACATGTACCATGAGCCATGTGGAAAGATTTTTTGTTCGAATTATCTTTTAAAGCCTGTGCAGTTGTGAGTAGTAAACTCACATCTCCTTTGTTCATTTGTATAGTTTGTTGGATTTATGTGTCAATTTACCACTGTCTAATTGTATTGTCATCTCTTTATTCTCCCTTTCATGCAGCACCAAACCCTCACTCCACCAGAACCATTTCACATCAGCCTACTCTTATTTCAATGACCTTTATATTACTTTTTTCGACATACTATACTATGAGCTTTTTTATGACTTATCGATATACTATGACTTTTTTCAACATACTATAATATGACTTTTTTATGACTTTTGTTGACTTACTATACTATGACTTTTTTCGACATGCTATACTATGACTTTTTTCGACATGCTATACTATGACTTTTTTTGACATACTATACTATGACTTTTTCATTACTTTTTTTGACATGCTATACTATGACTTTTTCATGACTTTTTTCAACATGCTTTTTTTTGACTGTTGGTGACATAATATGCTATGACTGATTTCTACCTTCTTTATTGGGAGGTGTGTTAGCTCAGTGGTTAACAATGGTACAACACGCACCAGCAGGTATACAGTGCAGACTCTGACCCCGTGGTTCGATCCCCAGTCCTGGCTGAGTTTGTGTGGAGTTAACATGTTTTCAAGGCCTCCTTTGACATATTACTATGACCATTTTTTTCTCACTTTTCAACATACTATTCTATGACTTTGTTTCAACATCTATGACTCTGAAGTCAAAGTTGAAATAAAGGTTTACCTGAATATACTGAGAAGTCATATCTGGTTCGGCAGTCGCATCATAATTGTACTCCTTTTTATTCTACATATACAAGTTAAAAAACATCTTCAATAAAATAACATATAATTACTAGTAGATAACTTTATTGTCCCCGTGGGGCAGTTGGGTTTGCGGCACAATCGCAAGGCACTTCATGACAAGACATCAGACATACTGTATGATACAAACAAATAGTCCTTACATCAGACACCGAAAGGCATAACATACATCACACACTACAATACACTATACACCCTTGGGTATGTTCAGGCCAGCTGGACGACGAAAGCTTATTTTGAATGATTTAAGGCTTTTATGGCTTGTGGTACGAAAGAGAATTTGGATCTGTTCTTGGTCAGAAGGGGTAGGCAGAAACGACGCATAGGTGGCAGTAGTTTAAAATGTGACGCCAGGGTGTGTGTGTGTGTGTGTAGTCACATACAATGTTAATGGCCTTTCTCACCAGTCTGTCTTTGTAAATGTGTTCAATGCTCGGTAGTGTTATCCCAAGTATCTTGCTGGCCAATTAGTCAGGTGTGCACAAATGTATGGCTGACTCCAATTGAAATTGCAAAGTTTGGCTCCAAAAATGAAGTTTTCCCCGCTGAGAAAAAGTGACATCTTACTTCGACTACATGTTTGAATGCTGCTGCTGTTTTAATGATCTCCTGGTTTCCCTCTCTCCGTCATTAATGGGAGGATCTACAGTGACACCCAGTGGTCTGTTCCTGAAACAACACAGCATAAAGAAACTACACACTTCCCCTGCAGAGACAAATCCAAGACCCATTTTCCTTTGACTCTCTTCATCTGTAAAGGGTAACTTCTGTATTTTTCAAGCCTATATACCACCTGGTCTGGTGGAGTCTGGTGGAGATATGCTGGCTCTATACACGCTAAAAGTCCTGATTATTTACATGGAGTCTGGTGGAGATATGCTGGCTCTATACACGCTAAAAGTCCTGATTATTTACATGGAGTCTGGTGGAGATATGCTGGCTCTATACACGCTAAAAGTCCTGATTATTTACATGGAGTCTGGTGGAGATATGCTGGCTCTATACACGCTAAAAGTCCTGATTATTTACATGGAGTCTGGTGGAGATATGCTGGCTCTATACACGCTAAAAGTCCTGATTATTTACATGGAGTCTGGTGGAGATATGCTGGCTCTATACACGCTAAAAGTCCTGATTATTTACATGGAGTCTGGTGGAGATATGCTGGCTCTATACACGCTAAAAGTCCTGATTATTTACATGGAGTCTGGTGGAGTTTGGTGATGGTGATTTCGGGGCCGTTTCATGTTAAACTAAAAGGATCTTACTCTTTAACTAAAAGGTCTATCTCTGTAGGGATCCTTTCCGTAATGTTAGAATAATAATCAGAGCCTTTCCATAGTGTCCAGGTTGAAAAATACCAGTTAGCCTTTAACATAGTTATAAGCAGATATTATTTTCATATCAAGTGTGAAAACCGTTTAAAAACAAACATGTGATCTACGTGAGCATCTGAATGAAGAGAGACGAGACTGTTGCTTCTGTCTGTACAATACATTTATTATAATTATTAGGAGCAATAAGCAGCTGTATTTAAATATGTTTTTTTCTTCTAATACAACAATTGGGTTAACGTGGCCTATGTGTTAATAAAGCTGGGAGTTATCTACATGACGCTAACAAACCTACAAGCAAAACGGAAAATAAAAACAGAGGCTAAAAAAAAAAAAAAAAAAAAAAACCCTGTGGAAAGCAGAACATTTAGATATGGCACGTGACAGAGTGCAGAAACCCCAAAACTGTGTGTACAATCTTTGCCGTCACAACCATGAAAAGAAAACCAAATCATTTTTTATTTAATTATTTTTTTTTTTTTTTTTTTTAAAAGAGTTGGAGTTTAAAGTTTTGAGAAGACGCAAAAACCAACAAGTTGTCCGTTGCCTTGGAGGTTTTCTGCCGTGCGTTGAGAATTTAAATAAACTTTATTCAGCAGCGTTTGGATTCATCTCGTCAAAAGTTTTAAGCCAAAAGATCTTCTTTACCATCCACGGCTTAAAACACAATATCCAATCCAACAAACATTTTCTCTTTCATTTCACAAACTAAACAATCACTTGAATATTACTCAATAATTAGGAAAACAAATGGCCAAAACGCACTGCGCACTGCGCTTCAATGTTTACATAACGTACGTAAATAATTTAACAAGTCAAGATGGTCATAAACTCATAAAGAAAAAGTTACACTTTACTTGAAGGTAGCTACATAAGACTGACATGACACTGTCATGAACGGGTCATAAACATTATAAACAAGTCATAAATGTTTATGATATAACGCTTCTTTTAGCAATTGTCATTTGGTTCTTGTCATGACAAGTTATAGTTAGGGCTAGAGTTCATGTGTTCATGACTGTGTCATGTGTTCATGACAGTCATGTCACTCTTATGTAGATACCTTCAAATAGTTTCCAAAAAACAAATTATGGTGCGATCCATGTTGGCAGGATTATTTCAGCAAAAACTTTTAGAGCTGCAAAACCAGTCGATTTGTTGTCAACTATTAAATTAATCGCCAAGTGTTTTGATAATCGATTATAATCGGTTTGAGGTTTTTTTTCTTTATGTAATAAACTGTCAAAATTGTCTGATCCCAGAGTGTTAAATGGGAATATATTCTAGTTTCTTCTCTCCTCTGAGACAGGAAACTGAATAGCTTTTGAGTTGCGGACAAAACGAGACATTTGAGGAAACACTGATCCAGACTTTTAGAGACCAAACAACTCAATAATTCCTCCAGGAAATATTCCACACATTAAAAATCGACTATGAAAACATCGTTAGTTGCAGCCCTAAAAACTTTAACACGTCATAAGACAACTTCCACTGAAGGAAGACATCCATAGCCATGTTCAATAATTTGATCAATTATACAAAAGAAAGGAAAACATTGAATTTCTTTTCTGCTTTACAGTCATTGTGAAATACATCCGGGGTATGCAAAGTATCAAATCAACTATAAACACTGCTTTTAAATATTAAAATGACGCTAATAATTAATCTTACACCTCTATCGCACACACACACACACACACACAAGATCTACTTCAGGTGGAAACAAAGAGAAAGATGGAGAAATCTAAATGATATGCACATGGTTACAACTTTATACAACTTAAGGCTGAACTAAAGAGACTGATAGAAAACTGGTTTAAAATAAAAAAAAAGTGAATTTAGCTACCGACACCTGGATGCACAGAGAAAATTAAATCGACGTGTGTGTGTCCATACATACATAAAACAGCTAGCAAGAAGTAGAAGAGAGGGTCCTTCACCACCATCGGTCTCTTAGTGCGTTCCTTGTGGCTCGGAAGTCGGACGCGGGAATAAGGTCACCCCCGAGTTGAATCCGTTTCAATTTAGTCAGATTTGTCATTGTGGGTTATAGCTCAATCCAGGTTAGCCATGGTTTGCACTACCAGTTGATAACGCATTATGCCGATTTGTTGTTGTTGCATACAAACAGCAGAGCAACATTGAATAGAAGTTGGACAGCACTGTGCGTTAGTGAGACACAAGTACAACAGAAGTGCTAATAGCTGTAGGTTACTACAGCTTTCACTACGGTGGGTGCACGGAGAAGCCATGGTGGATTTTCCAAGCTCGGAAAGCCGAGATCAGTGTGCGACTTTGACCTCGGAAAATCCGACTTCCGAGTACAAATTGAAACGCACTATTTGAATGTGCTGCCCCGGCTGGGAAACGGGCAACTAAAAGGATGAAAAAGGACCGAGATCAGCGCGTTCTTCATTTCTTTTAGACATTATCGAGAAGAAGGTTTGTAAAGAGAGGAGAAGTCCCTCCCCTTCCGGTGGAACACCGTGGGACTTTATTTTGGGGAAAAAAAAAAATCTGAACTGTAGTGAACATCAATCAGACTGATAATTGGTTGATCCTGTTTGCTTTGAGCCATGAATTACACATATGATTGTCAGTTCAAAAGGTCATTTTTGCAAGTCAGTTGAAACGTGTTGTATGCTTCTTGCGTCCAGCGCGGTCTGGGGCGAACCGAGCCGCTCACCTCCGAGATATTTTAAGAACGCGAGACAAAGTCACACAGGCCACGTTGCAATGACCGGCTACGGAAGAGAAAAAAAGTCTATCCTTGAAGCCGCTCTGAACTAGGGCTGGGCGATATATCGATATTATATCGATATATCGCGAGATGAGACTACATATCGTCTTAGATTTTGGATATGGTAATATTGTGATAATACATAAGTGTCTTTTCCTGGTGTTAAAGGCTGCATTACAGTAAAGTGATGTCCTTTTCTGAACTCACCAGACTGTTCTAGCTGTTCTATTATTTGCCTTTACCCACTTAGTCATTATAACCACATTACTGATGATTATTTATCAAAAATCTAAGTGTGAAGATATTTTGTTAAAGCACCAATTGTCAACCCTGGAATATCGCCGCAATATCGATAGAGGCATTTGGTCAAGAATATCGTGATGTCTGATTTTCTCCATATCGCCCAGCCCTACCAACGACATATATACAATATTTGCTGATGTCTTAAAGTCAACGTAGGGCTGGGTGATATATCGATATAAAAAAAATATATCGTTATATTTTTAAAGTTTTGACTGAACTGCTCTCACTTTGCGGAAAAAAATATTGGGATATATATCGTATATCGATATTTAGCCAAAATATATCGGGATATGACTTTTGGTCCATATCGCCCAGCCCTACTCTGAACGCAATTGGCTCGCCAGTCCAAAGTGTCTGAGTGACCTCTCTCTGAAAGATGTGTGCATTTGGTACCAGGATGTAACGTTACTCGCACCTTCTCTCTCTTCCTGGCTGATAAAAAGACGCTGGATAAATACTCAGCAGGTAAGATAACGTTTTGTTTGTTGTGGAACAGAGCTAAGCTAAACTAGCGAGCGAGGCGACGTGTATTCTGCGAGAGACGAGAGACGCAGATCATCGAGCTGTTTCACACAAAACTAAGTGGTACCACGACAAACCGAGACTTTTCTTCACTTGTAAAATTATCTTTTAAAATGGACGTGGTGTGTGTAATTCGTGGCTGAATTCAAATGGGATCAAAACATTAGTTTCTCCTTGTTCAATATCGGACAAATTTCCTTCCGAAAAAAGGTCCCACGGTGGTCACAGGAA
Organism: Perca flavescens; assembly: GCF_004354835.1. Lineage (NCBI taxonomy): Eukaryota > Metazoa > Chordata > Actinopteri > Perciformes > Percidae > Perca > Perca flavescens. The sequence continues at coordinate 31,200,890 of NC_041343.1, read as the reverse complement.
GGGGAGGGACATTTGTTACACTTTACTTAAAAAAGGTATCTACATAAGAGTGACATGACACGGTCATGAACGGGTCATAAACATTATGAACAAGTCATAAACGTTTATGAGATAACGCTTCTTTTAGTAAGTGTCATTCGGTTTTTGTCATGACAAGTAAGGGTTATGGTTTCATGTGTTCATGACAGTGTCATGTCACTCTTATGTAGATACCTTCAACTTAAGTGTTACCGGGACTTCTTCGGTGACACTTAAACTGACCCCGGGCCCCCGATAGGCTGGACGTGATTTCAGCAAAGGCAGAGCCCCTTTCCGACCATTCATTCATTTACAATTCTAATAAAAAAACTAAACAAAATCCTACTCAACATCATTCAACTGCGACAAGCTTTCCTGTTTGGCAAAAGCATTCCTCTCGGTGTTAACAGTCGACTCGGCAAAAGAAAAAAATACCCAAAACTACTGAAAACGTGTTTCGTTTTGTTTACCCTTAAGGCCGCTATTTTGTACATTTGGTTACACTTTCTATGCTGACGATGAAGTATTTTATAATGACTTATGAGCAGACCCGAGACGGAATCTGCAGTGCTTTTTTCCTTTTCAGTTTTCAGCGGTGATCCAGAAAGAAAATCTGTGTTTTTTTGCGGACTGTTTTTCTGCTCTGGGTGCGGATGGGGAGGAGTTTTGTATAAAATCTGCGGAACATTCTGCGTCCACAGATTCAGTTACGAAGTATCAGAAGACTTTGTGTTTGCCGCTCACTCACTCACATTATTTTAGGTGTAGTAAACTGCAATTCTCATATTTTATCCAGAATCTGAGTCGATCGAGTGTTAAGAGTGAGTTTTTTGGAGGTAAACATTACCTGAGTATAAAAGTTAAATGTCCATCATGGCTGCAGCACTGGTTAAGTGCCCAAGACAAATCTCCCACCTTGCGGGACAATTAAGTTAATTTTGAATCATCAAAAAGTCAAATTGGGGTACTCTATTTCGGTTATGACCAGTTAAACTAATAAATTTGTGTTCTTAGATAGATTCAATGATTATTTTTTCACTCAGAGACTTGTAATGTCATTACTTCACTTAAAGCACCCGATGACCACTTAGGGTAACTTATAATCACATTGTAATGCATCATAAGAGCGATTATAATGTGTTACAACTATGAGAATTAGGGGTGTGTGTGTGTGTGTGTGTGTGTATGTATATATATATATATATATATATATATATATATATATATATATATATATATATATATATGTGTGTGTGTGTGTGTGGCCACTGACTTCCTGATTCGATTCCGATTCACAAGGTCCCGATTCGATTTAATTTCAGATTCGATTCATCGATTGGATTCTGTATCGATTAGGGATATTTCAGTTACCATAGCATCGTGGTAAATTGTACTAGGAGCCCTCTAACCTGCTGCATTATTAAAAATATTAAAAATATGAAAGTTGTCGTTAAGAAATTACCACAAAGCGAGACAGACAGAAACATAGGGCTGGGTACCGAACGTCGATACTTTATGGTATCGGAAAAATTCTCTCTTTCTGTGCCAAATTTCGGTTTCAGAGTGCGTAAGCGCAAGCTTATCTGTCCTCTCTGCATATTGACACAGAGGGGAGCTCCGACCGACACACACACGGAGAGGTGTGGACGGAGTGAACTGTCTGCAGTTTTGTTGAAGTCACAGAGAGTCACGGTTGGTTTCAAGTGTGGTTACAGTTTTTTAAATCTTGACCCAGACAGCGTTTGCTGCGATATGATATTAATGGCGAGCAGAGATCGGTCGTGGTGCTGTTGACGTTACACTTCCTCTTAGACAAGCAGGCTGCATAGACAAGCATGACTGACCGACAGGCTGAGCTTGCAAGGCAAGATACTTTTATTAATGTTACTCTGAGTGAGCAGTTTTACCAGAATTTTTTAATTTTGATAACTGTTTTGATTCACAATTAAGGTGGAAAATAAAAACTTTGTGTTTAATAGATTTTTGTTGATGTTGAAATGGATTTTAAAACATATGGCATCGAAAAAATTATTGTTAGGAACCAACATTGAAAATAAGGTATCGAGATTGGCACCGGATCAAAAGATTCTGAACGATACCCAGCTCTACAGAAACATGGATGAGTGCTTTCTCTAATGCAGAGGGTGCGATGCCGAGACCTAAAGCTACACATCTGTGAAAATTTTAAGTATCATAATAACGCCTCGTCATTTCAATACTTAAGAAGCTTATCTTAACAGTCAGTGAGCCAATCAGCACGCAGCATGCTTCTTCCAAGATCGGATGTCTGTGGTTGGCTGTCCAACGTTACCAAGACATAGAGACACGCAGGGAAAACTCAGACGGGCTCACGTAGTAGGAGCGGATACAGAAATACAAAGATTTGTGCCGTAATGTATATTGTTTTAGTTTAATAAAAAAAAAAAAAAAAATCGTTTAATAACTGGTATCAAAGTCACGGTATTGGTATCAATACTGGTACGTACATGTAATATGTATGTATTTTTGAACAATCCCCAGCCCTACTCAGGTATCATTCGTAGGGACTGGGCATCGTTTTGATTTTAGCAATTCTGAAATCAAATTCTTCCTTTTCAATTCAGATTTCTTTTGAGGGGTGGAGTTGAAACGGGTCACGTGCTTATTTCACAGATAAGAGGAACATTTTATCTTGATTCCAACGGTGATTGACAGTTCTTTACCGGGCTTCTTCCAGCTTAAATTAAAAACCACATTTTAGAGTGGCCCCACTGCTGCAACACAAACAAGCGCCTGGCGGTACGGAAACCAAAACTTGCGCATTAACGTACCTTGGAGCATTGCTGTTATGATGGAGGATTTGCACCGTAATATTTTTATTTGTAATCTTCTGCGTGTGTGTGTGTGTGTGCTACGGTGTGTCCCTGTGTGTGTGTAACAAGCATAGTGTGTGCGCTCAGTGCACGAGCCTAGGAGCATAATCTTTTAAAACTACTCCAACCGGTTCTCGACAGCCCGATCCTAATCATTCAAATGAAGATCGATTTGAATCAGAAAATATTTTTTTTGAACCCAGCCCTAATGACAATCCCAACACACTATTATCGTTGCAAGAAGGCCATCAGTGACCATTATGATAAGTGACATTATAACTCATTATATAAGATGCGTTACAACGCGGCGGCATAGAAAGTGTTACCGTACACTGCATTCAACCAACTCACTTCAGACCGGACGCCGTTTCTTCTTGGGCATATCGACAGTTCAACATTACAGCACGATGACGTAAAAAACCCCGCGCAGCGAGTCCCGGTCCCCGACAGTCTTTTAGAGGCCGAAGCTTTCTGCTGAGGAGAGGGGAAACGGCCGCCGTTTCTTTTAAAGGTCCCATGACATGCTGCTCTTTGGATGCTTTTATATAGACCTTAGTGGTCCCCTAATACTGTATCTGAATTATAATATATAGACCTTAGTGGTCCCCTAAGCTACTCGTTTGAAAGCCATGATATATCTCTCTCTCTCTCTCTCTCTCTCTCTCTCTCTCTCTCTCTCTCTCTCTCTCTCTCTCTCTCTCTCTCTCTCTCTCTCTCTCTCTCTCTCTCTCTCTCTCTCTCTCTCTCTCTCTCTCTCTCTCTCATGGGTGGGCCAAATTCTCTGGGTGGGCAAAGCAGAGAAAGGGGAGGTAACCTTGCTCCTTATGACCTCATAATGAGAAGATTCCTGATTGGCCCATCTGAGCTTTCATTTTCTCAAAAGGCAGAGCAGGATACCCAGGGCTCGGTTTACACCTATCACCATTTCTAGCCACTGGGGGACCAAAGGCAGGCTGGGGGAAACGCATATTAATGTTAAAAAAACTCCATAAAGTGACTTTTTCATGACATGGGACCTTTAAGCAAAAAAAAAAAAGAAACCCAAAAGAATTCACTGCGTCGTAACGGCAGCCTGAATTCTCAGTTAAATGTCCTCCGAGGACGCCCAGAGTCTGGTCCTCACGAGGAGAGGGACGGAGGCGTGGGTGGGAGGCTGTGTTAGTGGTGTCTGTGGATTATTAATGGTGACTTTTTTGTTGTTGTTGTGGTTTTTTGTAGTTTAGTCCAGAGGTTTGCTGCCGCCGCCGCCACCGCCGTCTTTCTGGTCCAAGCGGCTCTTGCTGCTCTTCACCATGTAAATAAAGTAGGTCAGCGTCTCCTTCTCGTTCACCGGGATATTCCTGAAGTGACGACTCACCGTCTGCACAACAAGAGAGGAGAAAGATGTTAAAAAAAAAAAAAAGGAAAACTCTCGTTACAGCTAGGGATACAGCGTAGTATCGCAATATTTTCCGTGGCAATACTGTATCGATACACAGACGCCAAGTATGGATCTTTTATGATATATGTGTTGGTCAGTTTTAGAGCTGCAACGATTAATCGTTTAATCGATTAGTTGTCAACTCTTAAATTAATCACCAACTATTTTGATAAATCGATTAGTCGGTTTGAGTAATTTTTTAAGACAAAAGTCAAAATTCTCTGATCCCAGCCTCTTAAATGTGAATATTTTCTAGTTTCTTCTCTCCTCTGCGACAGTAAACTGAATATCTTTGAGTTGTGGACAAAACAAGACATTTGAGGACGTCATCTGGGGCTTTTTGGGAAACACTGATGCACATTTTTCACCTTTTTCTGACATTTTATAGACTAAACAACTAATTGAATAATAGAGAAAAAAATCAACAGATTAATCGACTATGAATATAATCGTTAGTTGCAGCCCTAATCAGTTTGTCTGCTTGACACAATGCCATTTTGCAGCAATAAAATTGAAGTGAGATGAACAGACAGAGAAATGCTTCTTTTTAGATAAAACAGATGTTGACAAAGTTTCCTTTTGGGGACATAATTTGAAAAAATTTGAAGTTGGAAAAAAGGAAATTAATTGCAATATATCGCAGAATATTGCAATATCTTTAAAATCGCAATAATATTGTATCGTGACCTAAGTATCGTGATATCGTATCGTGAGGCCTCTGGTGATTCCCACCCCTAGCTAGAGCTGCAACGATTAGATCAGCGGTCAACTATTAAGTTAATGGACAACTATTTCGACAATCGATTGATGGGTTTGAGAAATTGTTTATGAAACAAAACAAATAAGCTAAATCCTCTGATTCAAGCACCTCAAATGCTTGCTCTTGGGGGAATTATTGGAAATGTTGAGTCTTTGTATATTATAGAGTGTGGTCTAGACCTACTCTATCTGTAAAGTGTCTTGAGATAACTCTCGTTATGATTTGATACTATAAATAAAATTGAATTAAAAAGGTTTAGTAAGTGATGTTAATTCAATACAGTTGCAGTGGCAATCTTGACCACAAAAAATAACACTGGAGGGAATTTGAAACCATTTCCAACGCTTGCTGGAGTGGCAAAAGTGTGATTTTTGCGAGGATTTAGTCAGTAGGATAGGACCACCACAATACTTGATACGGAATGGTTTGACACATTTTGCCTTTAACAAACATTGCGCCCTTCCGCAATTTGGATATTGCACTATATTGCGATTTCGATAATATTGCGATTAATTGTGCAGCCCTAATTCGGAAGCAGCGTATCGGTTCTCATATCGCACGATGGAGGACAATTGATTGCTGTATCTATATTTTGTCCGAGCCGTAACCCTACTGGTTCGTTTGGATTTAAAAAAGCAGCCTCACAGAGAAGGAGACACACCTCCTGTGTACAGGGTTTCTGCAGGTTAAGACCATTATGAATGAAATTTAAGATCTTTACCACAACATCAACGGAGCCCTAAATTCAGTTTTAATCAAGCCAAGTTTCTCTAAACTTGCACTTCCCCAAAGCCGAAGAATAAAATCGGTTTTGGTACAATTCGAAAGAGACTCGCGCCAAAAACACGAAAGCTGATGAGCTGCAATATAAGGTGCACGTTTGTCTCATTTGGTCTCCTCCAAAGCGCGCTGGAGGAGGGTCTGGCTAGCCCACACAGCAAGCGAGAGAAAACTCAGATTGGACAGATAGTCTCGCTAGCTGTCTGGATTTACACAAAGAAAGCGGAAGGATACGGAGATGAAATGCATCCGGCAGAATTTCCTGTGGCACCGGAGCAATCCCAGAAGTGTAACGTCAACGATATAGACAACATTTGTAGTCGTAATACAGCAAAATTATAGTTGGATTAGCGAAAGAAAGAACTACAATACCACGGAATAAAAAATTTAAGAAAGAAAGAAGAGCTTTAGAGGTAGCGTGACACGGACATAGGGAAATTAAGACCCATTTAAAAATACAGTGCTACCCATAAGGGAATACACACATGCTAAAGTTGATTAAAAAGAGGAGAAAAAAAAATAATTGATCCAAATGCCTTAATTAAAAAAAATTCGGAAAAATCCAATCTTTAAGGACACCAATTTTCTTTCTGAATGAATAATGTATTGTAAATAAATAAATGTTCTTCCTTAAAATACAGGGGGCATAAGTCAGTCCACCCCTATGTTAAATTTCCATAGAGGCCGGCAGAGGTTTATTTTTAAAGGCCAGTTATTTCATGGATCTAGGATACTATGCATCCTGATAAAGTTCCCTTGGCCTTTGGGATTAAAATACCCCCACATCATATACCCTTCACCATACCCCCACATCATCACATACCCTTCACCATACCCCCACATCATCACATACCCTTCACCATACCCCCCATATCATCACATACCCTTCACCATACCCCCACATCATCACATACCCTTCACCATACCCCCACATCATCACATACCCTTCACCATACCCCCCACATCATCACATACTCTTCACCATACTTACAGATTGGTATGGGGTACTTTCCATAATATCATCTCTCAATGCAAATCAAACCAGCTATTAGGCTAACTCAAAGTACCCCATGAACAACATTTATTTACTTAAGATCCATTATTCATTCACAAAGAAAAGGTGTCCTTAAAAGATTGGATTTTTCCTCTTTTTTTTTTTATTAAAAGCATTAAGATCAATTTCCAAAAGATTTTTATTCCTATTTTATTCAACTTTAGCATGGGTGTATTCACTTATGCTTAGCTCTGTATTTAAGACCGAGAACACAATCCAAGACCTTTTTAGACCCTGCGGAAACTCTCTCACACACACACACACACACACACACACACACACACACACACACACACACACACACACACACACACACACACACACACACACACACACACACACACACACACACACACACACACACACACACACACACACACACACACACACACACACACACACACCTGGAACAGCTGGAACAGGTTGTGTGCTGTTGACTGCTGCTTTATTAATGAGGTGGGAGGCTCATTAATAGGAGGGCCCGAACCTGGCTACAAGCCTGGGGAAACATTCAACTTACAGCCCCGTTTCATTCATTCATTCATTCCCTCCTTCCTTCCTTCCTTCCCACTGTTGGCGCGACAGTTGGGTCACATCCGAGACCCAACACCCACCCCTCCCCCAACTAGTCGCAGGCCGGCCGAGAGCGCTGCATACAGGACGTATTTATAAAAAGGAAAAGAGCCCAGTCCACCTGTCGATGGGGCAAATTAGTCTAACAATCTCTCCGTGACCAATTAGCGTGGAATAGGACCCGCAACACTACGTATATCACAGCGAAGGAGTGTAGTGGAGCTGACGGTTGAGAAAAAAAAGAGGCCGGGAACGCCTAATGAGGGCCGGGCGGCTTCAATGTGACGCAATATGAACTACCAGACTGATTATTGTAAAGAAATCCTTAGAAAAAAAAATAGCTTACTCCTCTCAGGATGCTGCTTAAAAGTTTATGTAACTAATCAGGGTACCTTCAAGAAAATGGTAAGTTTTTCAAATTTAAAAAAACATGCAATTTTCACATCATTTTGGACCATTATTATCACCACATCTGTGTCTAAAATGTGGGAAAAGCTGGAGCAAATGATGAACACATAACACTCACAAAACTGGGTTAAGTGATAAAAACATAGTCCTGTAACTGTGTCCAGTTACATGATTCATAAGTACATTTTTTTGCACTCTTTTGTACAGTATCTAAGTATTTTTGTCTTAGTGTATTTAAATTTATTTACCTTGTATAATCTTTTTTCTATTTTAGTCGGTTTGCTTTTCTTTGCCCTCAACTCTTTTTACTTGATGCAAAGAGCCGGCACAAGAATTCCTCTGTGCCTGGACTGCTTTGATTATGCACAAACGGCAAATCAAAAGACTGAATATTGAATCTAAATAAGTCCACTGGGAACCAACTACAGTCGTTAGATCTGAGAAGTCTTTTAGTTACATTCATTCGGCTTAGGCAGGGTTTCTGCAGCTTTCACCAAGTCAAATTTAAGACCTTTTGATAGCACTGTGAGACCATAATGAATGAAATTTAAGACCTATGTCACGGCATCATATATAGATTTTTATTTTTTTATTTTAAGTCAGATGTCTTGCAGACATTGTCTGAAACAATTCCCTGATTTCTTCATCGGTATTTTAGGACCGGTGTCTAGTCACTGTGTGGAGCACCCAGAGATCAGTCATTTGTAGTCGTGATGTAGTGAATATAGCAAAGAAAGAACTACAATTCAACAGAATAAAAAAACACAAACATTCTATTGTGCTTTGATTGAGCATTAGAGGTAGCGTTAAATGGATGTAGCAGAATTAATTCCTGTTTACAATTATTTAAGAGCCAGAACACAATACTTCTATCCTGACCAGCAAGCCCCACATCCAGATGTTGGGTCTGGGAGCTCCCCCATTGGTCAGGGCTCAATCCGAGGGGCGGGACAAACTGTTGTCTTTCAAATTGACACATGTAATTGTGTGTTGTTCATACTATACAATGATTTATATCATAGTATGTATATGTGTGTGTATATATATATATATTCAAAAAGTTAAAACAGGTAAAGTATGAAGGGAAATTTCACAGTTTGTTTCCGTTTCACTGTTTTTAAACTCCAATAAATGCCACATCTTTCCAAACGTCAATCAGTGACTGACCCAAATAATTGTGATTATGACATTTATTTCATAATCTAGCGGCACTAATATTTAAGATTTATTTATTTTGATTAGGACAATGCACATTAATCAACATTTTCTGTAAACGCGGCAGTGTTAGCCAGTCGGCTAATTTCATACTGAAATCCTAGTTGTAGTCCTATTATTAGGATTGGGCATCGAGAACCGGCTCCAACTTCAAATCGTTTCAATTTTTTTTTGAAATCCTTTGAATCTGATCATCAGTTCCAAAACCCAAGTTTGAGTTTCCGTGGCGACCACCACCGTACCTCCAGGCGCTTGTTTGCGTTGCAGCCGTGGCTTTAAATTACGTTGAAAAGCCCGCTAAAAAAAAATAAATCACAATTGAATAAATGTACAAAATGTTCCTTGTTATCTGTGAAATAAGCACGTTTCAACTCTACTCCTCAAAGAACGCCCGACACAACCCAATATCTGCCCAGCCATCACTACCCAATATCTGCACAGTCATCACTACCCAATATCTGCCCAGCCATCACTACCCAATATCTGCCCAGCCATCACTACCCAATATCTGCACAGCCATCACTACCCAATATCTGCACAGCCATCACTACCCAATATCTGCACAGCCATCACTACCCAATATCTGCACAGCCATCACTACCCAATATCTGCCCAGCCATCACTACCCAATATCTGCACAGTCATCACTACCCAATATCTGCCCAGCCATCACTACCCAATATCTGCCCAGCCATCACTACCCAATATCTGCACAGCCATCACTACCCAATATCTGCACAGCCATCACTCTGCCCACCCAATATCTGCCCAGCCATCACTATCACCCCAATATCTGCACAGTCATCACTACCCAATATCTGCCCAGCCATCACTGCACAGTATCACCCCAATATCTGCACAGTCATCACTACCCAATATCTGCCCAGCCATCACTACCCAATATCTGCACAGTCACTCAATATCTGCACAGTCATCAACCCAATCTGCCCAGCCATCACCACCCAATATCTGCCCAGCCATCACTACCCAATATCTGCACAGTCATCACTACCCAATATCTGCACAGTCATCACTACCCAATATCTGCCCAGCCATCACTACCCAATATCTGCACAGTCATCACTACCCAATATCTGCACAGTCATCACCACCCAATATCTGCCCAGCCATCACTACCCAATATCTGCCCAGCCATCACTACCCAATATCTGCCCAGCCATCACTACCCAATATCTGCCCAGCCATCACTACCCAATATCTGCACAGCCATCACTACCCAATATCTGCAGTCATCACTACCCAATATCTGCCCAGCCATCACCACCCAATATCTGCACAGTCATCACTACCCAATATCTGCCCAGCCATCACCACCCAATATCTGCACAGCCATCACTACCCAATATCTGCCCAGCCATCACTACCCAATATCTGCACAGTCATCACTACCCAATATCTGCCCAGCCATCACCACCCAATATCTGCCCAGTCATCACTACCCAATATCTGCACAGTCATCACTACCCAATATCTGCCCAGCCATCACTACCCAATATCTGCACAGTCATCACTACCCAATATCTGCCCAGCCATCACTACCCAATATCTGCACAGTCATCACTACCCAATATCTGCACAGTCATCACTACCCAATATCTGCCCAGCCATCACTACCCAATATCTGCAGAGTCATCACTACCCATTCAGTCATATGTCATTCAGTCCTCGGCATGCCGTTACCTCTGCCAGCTGGGCCTTGTTGAGTCCGGGCCGGGTCTGCAGCTTGTAGTGTCGCTTGTAGCGTCTCAGCGTGTTCACCTGCAGCTGGAAAAGGTCGACCTGAAGAGCAGACAGACAGTCAGTCAGTCGGTGAGTTACGAGGGACGGGAACTTCTCATCCTGCCGCCATCTCCGATAGCGTCAAACCAAATATTGTTCATACCAGAGTAGTTTACATCTTTAGAATGTGTCCGGAGTGGGGCTTTAAGTTGTAATGCCACTGCCCAATGTGATAGTTTCTCTTCTTCTTGGTGTTAGTCACAGAGAGAGACAGAGAGGAAGAGAGAGAGACAGACAGAGAGACAGAGACAGCAAGAGAGTGAGACATAGAGACACACACAGAGACAGAGTGAGGGAGACAGACAGCAAGGAAGAGAGAGATAGAGACACAAAGAGAGAGACAGAACAAGAGAGAGACAGAGACACACACACACACAGACCGAGAGAGGGAGACAGCAAGGAAGAGAGAGAGACACACAAAGAGAGCCAGACAGAGCAAGAGAGGGAGACAGACAGACAAAGAGAGGGAGACAGAAACAGCAAGGAAGAGAGACACACAAAGAGAGAGACAGAGCAAGAGAGAGAGACAGAGACACACAGAGACAGACAGAGACAGAGCAAGAGAGAGACACCGAGAGACACAGAGAGAGACAGCAAGGAAGAGGGAGAGACACACAAAGAGAGACAGACAGAGAGACCGAGCAAGAGGGAGACAGCGAGGAAGAGTGAGAGACACAAAGAGAGAGACAGGGAGGGAGATGCAGACACACACACACACACACACACACACACACACACACACACACACACACACACACACACAGGGCCCTAAAAAGTATTAAAATCGAAGCCTAACCCTAGATATACAACAACGTTATCACATATTCTTCTCATATCGTGCAGCGCTATTCAAATATATTCAAACCGATGCGTGTATGTTTTTAAAAAGAAATGGCTCTGCTACTGCAAAGCCATTTGAAGTGACTATTTTTAGAATTTGCTTTAAAGTGCCCATATTATGAAAAAAGAAAATTCACTTTTTCTGGGACTTGGGGTGTTTTTTTGTGTCTCTTATGCTTCCATAGCATACACACTTTGAAAAAACTCCATCCGTGGTGTTCTGTGTGAGATACGGTTTCTGAATGTGTCCTGCCTTCAGTCTCCTGGTGAGCTGGTCCAAATCGGCACGGCTTTCTACGCCACTAGCCGAAACGAGGTGGCTAACCGCAACAGTTAGCTCGTAGCATTAGCATGCTAACGCTAAGGCCGGCATCCTACCTCGTTCTCAATAGCAAAGCACTGCTACAACACACACAAGTTCACCATAATCTCCAAAAGAACTACTTCCATGTGCTCCCTGGTTTAGAAGAAGTCTCCCAGCTGATCCTGCCTTGGAACTGACTGAAGGTGGAGAAACAACCTTTCTTTTCCTGTCTATAGAGCTAGCTGACATGATCAAAGCTACTGCGCATGTGTGAGTTCGATCAAAGATAGTAGAGAAGAAGAAAAGAGGTCTCACTCTGTAGGTAAAACAGAGACCAGGGTGAAAAGAGGATCTGCAGCAGTGAGAGAGAGCTGTGCAGTACAACAAAAATATGGTGTTTTTTTAAAAATTAAACCATGTAAACCTATTCTGCTACGTAGGTCTGGGCGATATGGAGAAAATCAGATATCACGATATTCTTGACCAAATACCTCAATATCGATATTGCGGCAATATTCTAGCGTTGACAATTGGTGCTTTAACAAAATATCTTCACACTTACATTTTAGATTATTAATCATCAGTAATGTGGACATAATGTCTAAGTGGGGAAAAGGCAAATAATAGAACAGCTAGAACAGTCTGGTAAGTTCAGAAAAGTACATCACTTTACTGTAATGCAGCCTTTAAAACCAGGAAAAGACCACACTTATGCCATACTACGATATTACGATATCCAAAATCTAAGACGATGTCTAGTTTCATATCACGATATCGATATAATATCGATATGTTGCCCAGCCCTATCTGGTACAACCTTATAATACAATTATGAACCTGAAAATGAGCAGAATATGGGCGCTTCAACTACTTTGAACACTGTGAGCGACGTTACCTCGGGTACCTCCACGTCATGATCCGGGGACTCTCCGCCATCGTCGCTGGTCTTCCTCTTCCTCTTGTTGCGCACGCTTTGGATGAAGTTCTTGTGGAAGTCGCAGATATAGAGGTGTCTCACCTTTATAAAAAAATTAAATAAATAAAAAAAAGAGAGATGCATATGAGTATTAAAAGGAGAAGTCTACCACCCCCAAAAAAATTAACTCCGTTAAGTGTAGCCATCACACAGCAAATCGTACATACGTCAGCACTGTTCTCAATAGGATACCAGCGTTTTAGGCAGTATCGGAGCAGATACCGATACCGGTATCGGTACATCTCTAGTCAGTACGGTTCTCAATATGATACCAGAGTTTCGGTTACAACACGTGTGTCAAACTCAAGGCCCGCGGGCCAAATCTGGCCCCTCACAGATTTTGATTCGGCCCACATATCAATTTAGGTTCACGATAAATTTTGGCCCGTCTTTGGTAGCTTTTTCAATGTTTTGTCTTTTTTTTCTTAAGTTTTTGTCACTTTTTCCCGTCGTTTTTGGGGCCTTTCTGGTGTTCTTTTCTGTTTTTGTCGCTTTTTTGGGGCTTTAGGGCAAGCTGTGAGCGAGAAGGCTATGTGAGATACGCAATAATCCAGTAAAAAATAATCCTTGACTTTTTGGATTAAATGAAAGCATGTGGATAAACTAAACAGTAACAGTAATATAAAAACTACAGCAGTGCAAGGATAAAGTTTAAAAGATAGACTATGGGCATTAAATATGGGCATTATAAGGAGGATAGTGTAGACACAGTGTGTATGTGCTGCCTCGGCTGAAAGAAGCAACATTAACTCTGAACTCGTGTGTGTTGGTTCCTCCAACACGTGTGACCTGTCACATGAAACCTGGTATGTCAGGACAGCAGGACACACACTGGAGACAACAGAGCTCATTCATCTGGCTGTACCGTTTGAGCAACAAGCCACACAATGAGTTAAGAGCTCCCAGAAAGCCCCGGGATACAATGAAGTAAAGCAGCCAAAGCGTTCGTTAAGACTCCCCTGCATTCGGGGGCCCTGTTGGAGCCCCTAGCGGCTCCCTGGGTCTTCCAGCTCTTTGTGCATTGTGTTCGCATTCTGTTTCCTTAAGTACTCAATGAAGACAGATTCAGCAGCAGCTGCAGATTATTTCCCACATATAATGTTTTCAGAAAAACATTCCAGTGAACTATTGTCGTAGAATAAGAGAAAGTTTTCCAAAACGAGCAGCCTTGTTCGACTTAAAGCTGTAATCGGGCCTTAAAAGTTCGGCCCGACATGGCCCAGAGCCCAACAAGTACATTTTGAACGGCAGCTTTTTAAAGGCCCGAGCCCAATTACAGCCCGATAGGCCTGGACGATATGGAGAAAATCAAATATCACAATATTTTTGACCAAATACCTCGATATCGATACCGCAACTATATTGTAGTGTTGACTATTGGTGCTTTCACAAAAGATTAACACAATGAGATTTTAGATGAATAATCTTTAGTAATGTGGATATAATGACTAAGTGGGTAAAGGCAAATAATAGAACAGCTAGAACAGTCTGGTAAGTTCAGAAAATTACATCCCTTTACTGTAATGCAGCCTTTAAAACCAGGAAAAGACACTTATGCCACATTACGATATGCAAAATCTAAGACAATATCTAGCCTCATATCACGATATTGATATAATATTGACATATTGCCCAGCTCTACAGCCCGACATTATTCAAATGTGCGCACGCAGACAGCTCTTTTGCCTTTTGTCAAGAATGAGTCCTTTAGTGGCCGGGTTAGCTCAGTTGGTAGAGCAGGCGCACATATATAATAATAATAATAATAATAATAATACATTTAATTTGTAATGCACTTTATATTTACGCAAATCTCAAAGTGCTACATGATAGTGCTAAAAATTATAAAAACACATGGAGAGCATGAAAAATCTTTTTTACTTATTTAGTTTTTTTTTTTTTTTACAAGTGCTAAATAAATTAAATCAATCAAATAGTTGTTAACGTTGGGTGTTTGTGTGTGTTGACACAGGTGCAGCAGAATATCCACGTGGCTGTGGCGGAGTATGCAAAGATAAAGCAGCAGCTGGAGAAAAATACCATCATAATGACAATGCTTGGACACCTAAAACAGGTACAACATACTGTACATGGCAATTTATTAAGTAAAATAATATGTAGTCACAAATTGAATTAAATAGACTAGGGGTCGGCAACCTTAGGCACGTGTGCCACCATGGGCACGCGGGACCTTAACCAATGGCACGCTGGCAATATGTGTGCAAGAGAGTTATTGATGTGTTGAAATGCTGAAGCACTCTCTCATCCGCATGCCAAATTACAACGTTCACAGTTGCGCAACCTGTTATTTACGGTAGTTTGATTGACTCATATCTCTGACTGGGAACAATACAAAGAGGATTACCGGCCGCTGGGGCAGATGAACTAACGCTAGTCTTGTTACTGTAAGTAGGCAACATTAAAACCTTCGTGAGTTAAAAGCCAAAACTTATCAATGCACTCACCTGTGTAGACCGGCATAAACATGTAGAAAGCGATAATTCAATCTGCTCTGTCTGCTCAATACACTCTTGTGTCTTTTTTTTTTTGGTCACAAATTTCCAATGTTATTGTCCATGCTTTTTCCCACAAAATCTTTTGTCACTTTTGCCCCACGTTCTTTGATCATTTCTTCCCCCAAATGCTATAAAATTGAATAACGCACCCAAATTCAATTAAAAGTAGTGAACTGATCATGTATTTAACTTGTGATCAACCAGTAATAATGGTTGTATAGAACCATCCACGTTATATGTTTTTGGCCAATTTGGTTGAAAGAAACCCACATTTCTGATGTTGAAACTTTCTGAAAATGATTCAAGTGACCTGAGGACACCAGGAGGGTTTAAAATGTTCGCCCCTGTTGTAAACATTGTGGGAAGCGTAAGCCATTCAACATACATCATTCATTCTTCAGAAAAGAGTTTTTAATCCTACTGCAATAACCACCCTCAATGCTGCAAAAAAATAAATAATGTGCAATATGGAAGCTGATACAGCATGTCTGTAGAAGTATGGTCATACTGTTTTATGCAATGACTGGGTGCGTTTTTGTATGCTGCTAGTGCTATAGGTTTCTATTTATTCTCTTTTTAAGTAACACTAGCGCTTACATTATATTTTTATAGACACACTGACTGGAGAGCACTTAATTTCGTTGTACCTGTGACAATGACAATTAGGGCTGCTCCCTCTTAGTCGACTAATCGGTTGTTTTGGTCTTAGTCAACTTAGATTTCTTTAGTCAATTATGTTTTTATGCTTTTTTTCATGCTGAATTACTTATTTCCAAAAAATGTACGAGCACATCTCTGGTAAACACAAGAATTAAGGGTTGACAATTTTACCTAATAGATATCACGTGAAACCTACTTTGATTACTTTCATTAAAAGGCAACTATTTGTTGTATTACACGTTTTCTGAAATGTTGTGTTTAAATATGCAAAGGAGGCATCATCTTATTCAACACATGCATCCTTTTACATGACTCTTTGCGGAGAAACTCAGATTTACAGATCTGTCGATTAAATCAACTAATCGATTAGTCGATACAATGGAATGAGTGTTAGTCGAATAAGAATTTCTAGGGCTGCCACCTCTTAGTCGATTAGTCGACTAATCGGTCATTTTGGTCTTAGTCGACTAAGATTTCTTTAGTCGATTAGTCATTTTTTATGCTTATTCATGCTTAATTATTCATTTCCAAGAAATTTCTGAGCACATTTATGGTAAACACAAGATTTAAAGTGGTGCTTTTGCAGGATTAATTG
The DNA here is from genome assembly GCF_004354835.1 of Perca flavescens. Lineage (NCBI taxonomy): Eukaryota > Metazoa > Chordata > Actinopteri > Perciformes > Percidae > Perca > Perca flavescens. Next base: position 31,184,119 of record NC_041343.1, on the reverse strand, counting down.
TGGAGAAACTCAGTTTTACAGATGGTTAATTAACTACATTTATATTGTGCTTTTCTAGTCTTAACCACCTCTCAAAGCGCAAAGCTCTGTCAATTAAATCAACGAATGAATTAGTCGACAAAATCGTATAAGTGTTAGTCGACTAAGAACTTCTTCAATCGAACACAGCCCTAGTGACAATAAAGACCTGTTATATATGCTATGAATTGCATTCTCTAGTTTTCACTTACGCTCTTGTCGATGTCCAGCTTGAGCTTCTTCTGCGAGATGCTCTTCTGGATCCTCTTGCTGAAGGAGGCGTTTCCAGCGGAGCGGCCGCAGCGCTCGCCGTCCTCGATCAGGCAGCAGCTCTGTCCGTAAAACGGCGGAGCCGGTGGTCCGTCGTGGCTGTCTTCCTCCGTGCTAAACCCATTCATTCTGCACTATTATAATAGTATCTGCACAACCGGGCCCAATGTATAAATAAAAAGAACAGCGTTCTTTGGCTGTACACAGTGTCTTGTTGACGGCTTGCCCTTTTGTGAAAGGCAATCCGGTGACGGTTAGTGAAGCTAGCGCGGCTAAGTGGATAGCTAGTTCGCGAGCTAACAACCGTTTTTTGGTGATTATTTTCGGACTCTTTCGGCGACTTATGTTGACACGTGATAGCCTCCGACTGAAGACATGTTCCCGCAGATATAAGTCAAGCTTCACACAGCACAACACACAGCTGCTAGCTAACGTTAGCTAGCTCCAGTGCTAGCAGGACCGCAAGGTGGCTGCGCTGCCGTTAAACGAGCCGACTCCAGCGATGAGACCGTCGCCGTAACAACCCGTTACTTCTACGAGCTCACGCGACTCCAAATTAAAAATGCGACGACCGGCCACAGCGAATTAAACAACTTTAGAGAAATCACGCATTTAACAAGACTGCAGCTCAACGACCGCGGCACTCTTAGCAGAACAGCTTGTACAATGGGCATTGGGCGGAAGTTACCGTCCCGGAGCGTGATTGGCCAATTTTGTACAAGGGCGGGCTTAACGCGCGGACCTTGCCATTCCATTGGCTGTAAGAAACGTCTATATTTTAGCGGCTCTTCCTGTAACACTCGGCGTCATGTTTTTCCCCCTACTATGAGTTAGTTATTGTGGCGTCACCGCCTGTTGAAGGGGCTTTTAACTACGCAGGAGACTTTTAATGGTGCATTTTTTTCATTTTCAGCTTTCGTAATGAGTACGTTGTCAGGGATTTGAACAGCTCGACGACGTTTAAAAATTGATCTAAAAGCACTTGTATAAACAGGAAATCCAAATTCACAAGTTCGGAAAGTGCACAGTGATGCCGGCTCTTTGGGCCAGGCTGGTGTGGTGGGGACACAACAGAAACATTGTACATGTGGATGTGTTACAGGTTTCTACTTTCTACATAACTTTTGTGCACTGGGTTGTGTTTATTTTCTGCCGGGTAGTGATCCGCAGGACTCAACATGAATGGGCACCGATCTGTAGGCGTTAACGATGTGACTGGACCGCCTTAAACCGCACGGGGGAGGCAGAGGATAACAGATGAATATAAGTCAGAGCAAGGCTGACCGTAACATTCCTTCACATTGCCCACTACAGGGGTCTTCATCGTTATTTTAAGCCAAGGACCCCTGAACTGAGAGAGAGAGAGAGAGACGGAACATAGATTGTATGAAATAAAGTTGCAAATTAAACCGGGCCTAGAATAACTTGTAGGGCGGCCTAAAGCCTATACACATACCTTTTTAATGCATGTAATACAAGAGAGAAGAGTGTGTGAGAGAGAGAGAGAGAGAGTGTGTGTGTGTGTGTGTGTGTGTGTGTGTGTGTGTGTGTGTAGACTGTTTTTGTGTGTGTGTGTGTGTGTGTGTGTTTGTGTGTCATAGCCTGTTTTTGTCTGTGTGACTGTGTGTGTGTTTTTTGTCTGTGTGTGTGTGCTAGACTGTGTTTTTGTCTGTATATGTGTGACTGTGTGTGTGTGACTGTGTGTGTGTTTTTTGTCTGTGTGTGTGTGTGTGAGACTGTTTTTGTCTGTGTGACTGTGTGTGTGTTTTTTGTCTGTGTGTGTGTGCTAGACTGTGTTTTTGTCTGTGTATGTGTGACTGTGACTGTGTGTGTGTGTGTGTGTGTGTGTGTGTGTGTGTGTGTGTGTTTTTTGTCTGTGTGTGTGTGAGACTGTGTGTGTGTGTGTGTGTGATAGACTGTTTTTGTCTGTCTGTGTGTGTGTGTGTGCTTTTAGCGACATTTTTTATGACCTTTCTTAGAGACTTTTAGCAAAGTTTTTGACACTTTTTTGGCCTTTTTTTTTTTTTTTTTTTCGCTTTTTGCATTTTTTTTTTCAGCGTTTTTATCAACAAAAAGAGAATATTTCCCAGACATTTTTGTTGCTATTTTTGATGATTTTGTCACTTTTTTTTTTTCAACGCTTTCTTTTATTCATGGTCAATAGACCTAATTTAAATGACGTTATACCTACATTTTGAGTTTAAAAAAAAGCAGAAATTATGATGACTCATAGTTAAGATCAGAGGATGTTGAGTGAATCACAGACTGGTTTATGTCAAAGTCTTATGGTTTTAAAACCATATTTTAAATGCTAAAAATGTTAAAAACCACCCAAAATTCAATGGAAATAATCATTAATGAAAGAATGTTGATTGGCTTCATGCCAGTAGCCACCCTTTGCTTTTTTTGATAACTCTGCAAACCCTTGGTGTTCTCTCAATGAGCTTCATGAGGTAGTCACCTGAAATGGTTTTACCTTCACAGGTGTGCTTTGTCAGGGTTAATTAGTGGAAGTTTTTCCCTTATTAATAAAAAAGCAAAGGGTGGCTACTTTGAAGAATCTAAAATATAAGACATGTTTTCAGTTATTTCACACTTTTTTTGTTAAGTACATAATTCCATATGTGTTCATTCATAGTTTTGATGCCTTCAGTGAGAATCTACAATGTAAATAGTCATGAAAATAAAAAGGAAACGCATTGAATGAGAAGGTGTGTCCAAACTTTTGGCCTGTACTGTATATATATATATATATATATATATATATATACACTACCGGTCAAAAGTTTGGGGTCACTTAGAAATTTCCATTCCACTCCATTCCAGACACAATACCTGCTGAGATCAGTTGTATTGTTTTTTTTAACCAGGGCAGCAGTTTTCAGATTACATTATGTGCTTACATAATTGCAAAAGGGTTCTCGACTGTTGTAGAAAGAAGTGTCTGAAGAAACACTTGAAATTCATGCTTTTTGGTCTAAACGTCATACCCAAATTAAAAGTGGTACAGCTCCCATATACTTTGACACTCAGGGGTGTGCCTGATATCATTGGAAAGGTGATTGATGTGGGTTTGTTTGTGTATTTGAGAAGTGTTGTATTTTGTAGTTTTTTGGCTTGTTTATTTGCACTTTTCAAATAGAAATAAAAAAACGCACAGACATATTTGTAGAAAAGAATTCATATAAAATCCATTTTTGAGTCTTTTAGCTTCTGAATTTTTTTCTGTAGTAACCTGAGACGTGGCTAATGCTGTGTTGTCTGTCACCTGTCAGATGTGTTTACAGCAGTGTATTTTAATAATTTTACAGATTTATAACTTGGACAGAAATAAAAAATCTCCATTCTTGCCTCTGTAACTCTGTGTCAGTAAGGCCTAGAATCACCCTGACACTTGTAACAGAAACTTGAGAATGTTTCCTTTCCAATGATATCAGGCACACCCCTGAGTGTCAAAGTATATGGGAGCTGTACCACTTTTAATTTGAGTATGACGTTTAGACCAAAAAACATGAATTTCAAGCATTTCTTCAGCCACTTCTTTCTACAACAGTTGAGAACCCTTTAGCAATTATATAAGCACATAATGTAATCTGAAAACTGCTGTTCTGATTAAAAAAACAATACAACTGATCTCAGCTGGTATTCTGTCTGGAATGGAGTGGAATGGAAATTTCTAAGTGACCCCAAACTTTTGACCGGTAGTGTATATATATATATATATATATATATATATATATATTTATATATATAATAGATAGATATGGTGTTAAACTTTACAAGACCCATATCCAATTCGGAATATTGTCATATTCTGATGCTGTTGTGACTTAAAAAGGGAGCCAATCCCTGCAGCCAGATTCCAAAATCTTGTGTAAAGCCTGAAACCAGAAAGCTATAGAGAGGCTGTTACCGCGGACTGGACTGGCCACATTATCGTATGAGCTGTTAGAGCCAATTTAGGGAAAGCAGCCGGTCAGCAAATCCAGAGAGCGAGAGAAAGCTTTAAAAGCCCACTTAAATGCAAAGCCGTGTGTGTATTAGGCCTCCTTACTAATGATGCTCTTTGTTTGCTGTCATTCGTCTAATGTGATATTTGCTCTTGTGTGCTCGGCCCTAATAGCTGCGAGGACGTAATACACAAGGGACGGGAGGGAAAGATGGAGAGAGAGAGAGAGCACGCCATAATAAAAGCAAATACTAAAGGGAGTAAAGACAATTGCATTACATTTTTTTTGTTGGTAATGTTCCTGGGCTTAATAAAGACTCTTTAATGGGTATCTTGGAAAGGCGCTGGTTGAAAACGTAATAGCCTCGTGTCTATTCTCCCACATGTCCGGCTTACGAGTGGACAGGAATACCGATCGCGTGCGGAGTGATTGACTTTCAAAGTGGCCGATGATGGAGCGCCGAAACATTAACGGCTTTTTCACTTTGCAATTTAGAGGTTTATATCACGGGGGAAATGCCTCTAAGAGGCAATAACATGCAAAGTGGTCTCCCAATGTATTCAAAGTTGTCCCGGCACCTCTCTCTCTCTCGACAAGTTGAGCGTTATACGACAGCCCACGAGAGTCAAGGAAATGGGCCACGCCGAAGAGCAATATTACTAAAGCCAATGAATAAATCACTGCCGGCTAAAAGCTGTCGCAGCTCGTGCGCTGTCGGATGAAATGGTTATGAGATTAACATTTAGTGAAAGTGTGTTTTAGCTCCATCAGTCACAGAGATGACTAAAGTCATAAATTAAGAAAGGGTGAAGAAGGAAAAAAGGGGGTTGACACACAGGAGGTGACAAGAGAGGCGATATCAAAGAGCTCTGGGCAGGGAAAGTTCCCGTTGACGAAACGATTACGGATTGAATTAGCAGCCTCTCCGCGAGTGGAGATATCCTGTAAAGAAGGGATAGGAGGAAAGATAGAAAGGCTGTCAACCAAATTGATTCAGGTTGTAGCGCAGTGGGAAAGTGCATGTAGTTTTAGATGCAGGGTAAAAAGTAGATAATCGCTGCTTTTTGGAGATATTGGTTCAAGACAAGGAACATCTTTTAATTTAGATGTTTAGCCCCTTGACGCCTGAATTTATTCACAATTATATAAACAAAATATTATGTGTGTTTCTGGCTCCAAGCTGATGCTAAATTAAGTTGAGATTGTTAATTTGTCTATAGCAGTGGTTCCCAACCTGGGGTCCGGGCACCCCCAGGGGGGGCGGCAAAGATCACAGGGGGGGCGCGAGTCTTTATCTGGTTTGAGGTTGAGGTAAAAAAAAAAAATTTGCACATGTTAAACAAATTATGATAATACACTAGAATATATAATGTATACAAAAGTCTGTATAAAAACTATATATTCTGTTGTATCCTCGTTTTTCCTGCTGCCACGGCATCACTATTTTATGAATGAAACATGGCGGAGAAACGTCACAGTGCTGATAACTGCTCTGTATCAAAAAAGAAAGTAAGGCTCTATTTCCAGAGTTACCTCAACTTCTTTTTTGGGGGGGGGGGGCGGCTTTTCTTAGGCATGAGTAGGGGGGGCGCCAAGGAAAAAAGGTTGGGAACCACTGGTCTATAGCATATGGAATAGATATAAATTTAGGTATGATGCAAATTAGCGACAACAGGCATTATGGTAAAATTCTTTACAAAATGGTAAAATTAATAAAACACATAGTAGATTTCATTCATGTCACAAAGTTGTTAGAACTTCTAAACTGTAAATGACAAATACATGGATCTTTACAACGGCAAGAAAGAAAACACTCTCCTACTCCCTAACATTGACAGTAGTTTCTTTAGGGTCAGGGGTAGGGTTAGGTTTAGGGGTATGGTTAGGTTTAGGGGTAGGGTTAGGTTTAGGGGTATGGTTAGGTTTAGGGGTAGGGTTAGGTTTAGGGGTATGGTTAGGTTTAGGGGTAGGGTTAGGTTTAGCGGTAGGATTAGGTTTAGGGGTAGGGTTAGGTTTAGGGGTAGGATTAGGTTTAGGGGTATGGTTAGTTGTAGGGTTAGGGTTAATTTCGCTTCCGTGAACCGGATGTATCTCCCACTCCGACCGGTCCTACGAGAAACCAGTGCATGCAAAAGGTTCCTAGGTATGTATCGCATGTAAACAAACCAGCATTGGGGGGAATACATACGCTATCTCGCCTTCAGTCGGAATGGAAGGGGTTTGATGCAAATTAGCGACAGTCGGCGTCAGCCTATCCTGTGTCTGGTCTTTTGACCGTTGCCGCTGTTAACATTGTGTATCCTCCAAATACAGACCGCGCTCACCCAGAAAACGCCCGTAGTGGTCGATTTTGCAAGCAGCTCTGTGTGTTGCCGTTCTCAAACTACGTTCTTTTCTGAAAAAATTAAACAACAAACTTTGAGCTAGCAAGCTACACGCTAAAGAAATTGGCAGGTTTGGAAGAAAATTTGGAGGCAGGCCTGCTTGGTTTTTTCAGGGAATGATTGTTAAAGGTCCCACAGCATGAAAATGTCACTTTATGAGTTTTTTTTTTTAACATTAATATGAGTTCCCCCCCCAGCCTGCCTATGGTCCCCCAGTGGCTAGAAATGGTGATAGGTGTAAACCGAGCCCTGGGTATCCTGCTCTGCCTTTGAGAAAATGAAAGCTCAGATAGGCCAATCAGGAATCTTCTCCTTATGAGGTCATAAGGAGCAAGGTTACCTCCCCTTTCTCTGCTTTGCCCGCACAGCGAATTTGGCCCACCAATGAGAGAGAGAGAGAGACAAGAGCTGTAATTCTGCACCAAGGCTAAATTTCGGGAAACAGACTTCAGATACAGTATTAGGGGACCACTAAGGCCTATATAAAAGAGACTTCAGATACAGTATTAGCTGCCCACTAAGGTCTATATTAAAAAGACTTCAGATACAGTATTAGCTGCCCACTGAGGCCTATATAAAAGAGACTTCAGATACAGTATTAGGGGACCACTAAGGCCTATATAAAAGAGACTTCAGATACAGTATTAGGGGACCACTAAGGTCCATATAAAAGAGACTTCAGATACAGTATTAGGGGACCACTAAGGTCCATATAAAAGAGACTTCAGATACAGTATTAGGGGACCACTAAGGTCTATATAAAAGAGACTTCAGATACAGTATTAGGGGACCACTAAGGTCTATATAAAAGAGACTTCAGATACAGTATTAGGGGACCACTAAGGTCTATATAAAAGAGATTTCAGATACAGTATTAGGGGACCACTAAGGTCTATATAAAAGAGACTTCAGATACAGTATTAGGGGACCACTAAGGTCTATATAAAAGAGACTTCAGATACAGTATTAGGGGACCACTAAGGCCTATATAAAAGAGACTTCAGATACAGTATTAGGGGACCACTAAGGCCTATATAAAAGCATCCAAAGAGCACCATGTCATGGGACCTTTAAGATTAACAAAGAATATGTTTAGGGCATCTTCTCTCTAACTGGGACGTTTTGGGACCTATTGGTGGGATTGTTGTGGACAAAGTACACACGGAGATACACTGGTAAGAGCCAATGAGGTTTAACCATGTATCCAGCTATACATACCAGGCTACATGACGGCCACCTATTAAGTGACGAGATAATTGAGAATATGGAAGCCCTGAGCCTTTAAAAACACTCAGATCCATCCCCAGTCACATTATCTTCCTCAGCGTTGCGTCGTGTTCAGCAGATGTGACACAGCACTTTTTTGAAAAATCAAATACCTATAGAAGCACCTGCTTTTCCAGCAGAGTAAATGTGACTGAAAGCCAATTATCCTGCCTGTCACAGCGAGGGAATGGGAAATTTCCACCACTGTCTCATTTTCTGACACTCTGCAGAACGCAAAAGGACAAACAGGTCCGCTCTGTGTAGAGATCATTTCTAGATGGGGATCTGATGAACCGTCTCAACACCATGACAACACAATCTGAATCTGCTTGGCCTCTGAGCACAGGTCGACTAAATGTGACAGATTATATTCAGTGTTGAAGAGCCACGCTGGTGGAGCGGTTTGACTCATGAAAACAACGGAAAACAGTAAGATTATCACAAACACATGAACTTTTTACATTATTGACAAATCCTTCGACAGGATTACGTATAGCTGTGATTTTAAGTGACAAGAAGACTTTGAACAGACTTTTATAAGACTGAGACTAGGGTGACCAAACGTTTTTCATGGGACCATTAAAGGTGCCCTGGCACACGTATTTCATGACTTTGTGGTAATGTCTGAAGTTCTACCGTGGACTCTTTAACATTTTTTGTGTAAAAAATGCCCTGGTTACCTTGTTTCAAGCCATTCTAGCGTGGTATAGAAAGCCTGCAGGAAGACTCGGCTCAATTTCTGAATCGTAATGTAATGTAAGGTTATTTACGGGGTAATTTACCCCCAATAATCATTTTTCCGAAGTTTTGCCTCTATTTTCAACGTTTTTTGACGTTTTTGTCTCTTTTATCAAGTTTCTTTCCGTTTTTTTTTTTTTTTTTTGATTTTAGACTTTTTAGATAGTTGGAGATCTCAACAGCCCCCAATGTTGAACCGAAAGTTACGCCTTGGGAACGGCCATGTGACGTTTAGGGACTCATTAGCAAACAATCGGTTTGAGGACATGTTGGATGAAACAAATCATATCTGTCCTAAACTTACCAGTGAGAAAATAGATAATGAACTCACATAACTGTGCACGCACGCACACACACGCATGCACGCACACACACACACACACAAAGACCTTGGGGAACTGAACAAAAGATGCATCAACCAAGCTACACTGTAAAATATTACAGACCCATTTAGTTATGTCCACTTATTTCTTATTTTTAACTGAACGAGCTTTATGAGTTTTTGAAAGTTAAACTTGCATTTATGCGTTGGGTCGACTATTTAAAAAAATGTATGTGTTGACTGAACTTAGGTATGTAAGTTAATTTATCAACCAACTGCAGTCAGGACTGCAACTGGTTCATTGGCTGGCCAATTCCCATGATGCAAGGCGGTAAACAGAGTTGTGTTAAAATTTGCTGAAAAGGTTTGCAGTTTGTTCGAAATACAAATGTAACTTTATGAATTCATTTCACCCACGCTATCTCCGCTATAAATGTGGTTATGTTGTTTTAATTTGAAACTGTGAGTTGAAATAAAGCAGAAAGGTATGTGTGTTATACTAGGCAAGGAAGGTTTCTTGCATTATTAAAGAAAATAAATGATTTGTTTTAACTTAAAGTATGAAGTTAAACCAAGTAATAAAAAGTTAAATCAACTAAAAGAACAACTTTAACAAAACTAGAACACTGTAGTTACATCAAAATCATTAACTTTAATTTCTAAGTTGAAACAAAGGCAGTTTTCAAGTTGAGTGAACTTTGATTTTCAAGGCAGCAGGTTTATTACAGGTGTGTGGCACCGAGATAACTTCATCATGCATCTCCAAATGCACCCAGATAGTTCAGTCACTGGATAATGTGAAAGAGACGTTACGTTTACTAATATAATAGTTATATGTAGTGGGTGGTGATGGTGTAGTGGATATGACACATGCTTTTGGTGTGGGAGACCTGGGTCAATTCCCATTGCGATGCATCAACCAATGTGTCCCTGAGAAAGACACTTAACCCCTAGTTGCTCCTGAGGCGTGTGACCTCTGACATATATAGAAATTGTCAGTTGCTTTGGATAAAAGCGTCAGCTAAATGACATGTAATGAAGTTGTTGTGAAGGTTTGCAAAGAGTTCTGGAAAAGTACCGCCAGTAAAAATCACAGCAGATGGATGAAAAGCAGACAGGAAACTGCCAAAAATTACAGAAAAGAAACCAATTTTGTGCTCTCCAGGTCTAATCCATTTACCTCGGTTATTCAACGATAAAGACACATCTGCTCTGACGGAGACAGACAGATGCAGAGAGACTGAGAAACAATAAAGTATAAATCTGCTCCGAGGGAAGACCGCAGGCAGTGAGGACAGAGATAAAGCTGTCACAATCAATTCTGAAAACTACACATTTGTAAAGAAAATAAAAGGGCAAAGCTGTACAATGTTTATGTATTCTGCAGTAATTCTGCAGTGGAAGACAGTGCTTTCTTTACACAATAGCAACAAGTCCTCCGAACCAATCGACCATATCTGTAGGTCGTTCCTCCCCTCTGATACGACCAGAGAAGGTCCAACCTAGTCTCACGGCAGTTCGTGAAAATGGTCACGTTATTTAATCTATTGATTCGTGTTCACGGGGATGTTTTTTGTTGTTTGTTTCGTGGTGGCCAGCACGAAAATGTAAACTAATGTATTTAAATGGGAAGCATATGTCGTGGTCACAGCACGTCTACGGTAACCTGACTCCGCCAGATGGATCGCTTCACATTTGCTCGGCATATTGATCTGGGAACTTTCCGTTGGAGAACTTTTGGGAAGGGGTGAAAATACTGGTTAGCTTATTGGATCAACCATCTGTCTATCACCTATGTTGGTGATAGACTAGAGATGACCCGATACCATTTTTTGCTTCCCGATACCGATTCCCATACCTGAATTTGTGTATCGCCCGATACTGAGTACCGATCCGATAACAGTGTGTCATATATTTTATTATGTTTTAACAGCTGTATACTACTATCTCTGTATGGATGTGATATGATTTCTATCTTTGTGAAACATGAACAAACACAAACAATGAACGCCACTGAACTTTCTTTTATTCTCCAGTTTGACAGTCAGTTATAACGGAAGAAGAACATAAATAAACTACTTTAACGTAGATTTTCTTTTGGGCTTTATTACGTTTTATCGGATCGGTGCATAAACTCCAGTACTTCCCGATACCGATACCAGCGTTTTAGGCAGTATCGGAGCCGATACCGATACTGTTATCGGTATCGGACCATCTCTATGATAGACGGGCCAAATCAACCAATCAGATCCACGAAGCGAATGAAAATACAACCACAAGCCAGGCTACCCCTGCTGCTGCAGGCAAAGCATAGCTCGTTAGCTCAGCAAGCTAGCAACATGTCGGTGAAGGATATTTGCCGTTTGTGTAACGAGAATTTAGGAATAAAAGACACTATTTCAGGTTCCCGGACCGCTGTCTGAAAATCCTGGTTAGCTGATTGGATAAACCATCTGTCTATCACCACCTAACCCACCTCAAAACCAACGCTGATTGGCCCGGTCGTTTGGCGAGCGGCTCCAAATTTTCTCTATCTCAAGATGCCAGACTGATCTGCGAGTGGAAAACTGGAGCTCGCCAGATCAGGATGGGTAGCGAGTATTATGAAATGCCGAAAATCCACATAAGGAGGTTGGTTGGGGGGGTGGATTCAGGACTTTCACCCTGGAGGCCGGGGATCGTGTCCCGCGTGTGGCGTTTTGTTTCCCCGTTAACCGTCCCGTTATTGTCGCGTGTTCCCCGCGGCCGTCTCCCGGTGTAACTGTCTGAGGGACAGTGTTATAGAGATTTGCTTTCGTAGTCTATATTTTTTGATAATTTCATATTAAAAACATAAACAATGTTTAATTTAAAATTGTACAAAAATATTTTACTTTAAATAAAAATAAGTTGGTTTAAATGTTATTGTTCTGTATTACAAATGCCATTTTTGATGTGGAGGTCAAATGACCAGAGTTTAGTGAAGGCCACACCTGTTGCATTGTGGGTTGAAGGAAGAGAGAGAGAGAAAACGTGGCTGCAGAGAAACATGTATGGCTTCAAACTAAGATTATGCACAGTTCAAGAGGCGCATGCGGTAATTTTGCCTTTGTATTTCAGCCTTGTTGTGTTCATGTTTAATATTGTTGTACTTTCTTTACATTTAATGTATTGTTGGGACGCTAACATTGTGGGCCCGTCTAGTTGGGGAAACATTAGATGAACAAAGTGGTGGAGCGAGCTACAGAAAGAACAGAGAGAGAAAGAAAGAGAGAGAAGTGCTAACATTAGATGAACAAAGTGGTGGAGCAAGCTAGAGAAAACTTGAACTTTTTTCAACTTCAAAAGATGCCCCGAGCTACAGAAAAACAATGTTTAAAAAAGCGCTCACGACTTTTTTGTAAACATGGTTTACTCGTTATAGGATTATAATGTAAAACAGTATTTTTTTATTTTAATGTATTTTTTTTATAAATATTATGAAAGTATCAAAGGGCCCAATCCACAGAGAAATGCACACAGCCTGTATTCAGAAACTGTGCCTTTGAACTAGCCATCAGAGTGAGGAAAAATCTATACCCAATCTCATTGAAATCTGATATAATTAATACACTTATGTTTTCATTTACTTTGGCCTTGAGGCTTGTGTCTCTTCAGTCATCTACCACAAGTGTATGTAACCGAGATGGAGGCAGTCCATAATAAATGTTTTTGAATAGATGAGTTATAAGTTTATTCAGTGTGATCTTTTAAGTCCAGTTGAGTTCAGACCAGAGTACTTGCAACGAGCTGTTCTGCAGCGTTCAGAAAGCTGCCAGTTAACACCAGGGGGGTAAGCGAGCGTCTGGCAAGCGTAGCATGTTACCGTTAGCATCCCATTGACTCCCATTCATTTTGACGTCACTTTGACAGAGAATAACTTTACATCTGAAGCGTTTAAAGACTATTTGTCCATTGTTTATTTCTAAAGAAACACGACAATGTATAAAAGGCTCCATTACCTTGTAGCTCACGTTATGGCTCCGTAGCAGACGCTTTTATAAAAATAGGCTAACGATTGGGTCATAACCACGAGACTTACTGTCACACAGTAGAGGAATTACCGTATAGTACAGGAGAAGCTCACAGGCAGTTTGGACTTACATTAACTGTTTAGGTTTAATTACTAATGTTAACTATCATGGGCCCACCACCTGTGGGAGGAACCGTTGGGGTCGGGTGCGATGCCACATGGGTGGCAGTGAAGGTCAGGGGCCTCGACGGACCAGACCCGGGCAGCAGACGCTGGCTCTGGGGACGTGGAACGTCACCTCTCTGTGGGGGAAGGAGCCGGAACTGGTGCGGGAGGTGGAGCGCTACCGGGTAGATCTGGTGGGGCTTACCTCTACGCACAGTCTCGGTTCTGGAACCATACTCCTGGATAGGGGTTGGACTCTTTTCTTCTCCGGAGTTGCCCAGGGTGTGAGGCGCCGGGCGGGTGTGGGGATACTCACAAGCCCCCGGCTGAGCGCCGCTGTGTTGGAGTTTACCCCGGTGGACGAGAGGGTCGCCTCCCTACGCCTGCGGGTTGTGGGGGGGAAAACTCTGACTGTTGTTTGTGCATATGCACCAAACAGGAGTTCGGAGTATTCGGCCTTCTTGGAGACCTTGACTGGAGTCCTGCATGGGGCTCCAGTGGGGGACTCCATTGTTCTGCTGGGGGGACTTCAACGCACACGTGGGCAATGATGGAGACACCTGGAGATTGGGAGGAACGGCCTCCCTGATCTAAACCAGAGTGGTTGTTTGTTGTTGGACTTCTGTGCTAGTCATGGATTGTCTATAACGAACACCATGTTCGAACATAGGGATGCTCATAAGTGTACCTGGTACCAGAGCACCCTAGGCCGAAGGTCAATGATCGATTTCATAATCGTTTCATCTGATCTGAGGCCGTATGTTTTGGACACTTCGGGTGAAGAGAGGGGCAGAGCTGTCAACCGATCACCATCTGGTGGTGAGTTGGGTCAGAGGGTGGGGGAAGACTCTGGACAGACCTGGTAAGCCCAAACGTGTAGTGCGGGTAAATTGGGAACGTCTGGAGGAGGCCCCTGTCCAACAGACTTTCAACTCACACCTCCGGCGGAGCTTTTCGTGCATCCCTGTGGAGGCTGGGGCATTGAACCCGAGTGGACAATGTTCAAAGTTTCCATTGCTGAAGCTGCAGCGAGGAGCTGTGGTCTTAGGGTCTTAGGTGCCTCAAGGGGCGGTAACCCACGAACACCGTGGTGGACAACGGTGGTCAGGGAAGCCGTCCGACTGAAGAAGGAGTCTTTCCGGGATATGTTATCCCGGAGGACTCCGGAGGCAGTTGCAGGGTACCGAAGGGCCCGAAGGGCTGCAGCCTCTGCCGTGAAAGAGGCAAAGCAGCGGGTGTGGGAGAAGTTTGGAGAAGACATGGAGAAGGACTTTCGGTCGGCACCAAAGTGCTTCTGGAAAACTGTTCGCCACCTCAGGAGGGGGAAGGGAACCATCCAAGCTGTGTACAGTAAGGATGGGACACTGTTGACCTCAACTGAGGAGGTAATAGGGCGGTGGAAGGAGCACTTTGAGGAACTCCTGAATCCGACTAATCGCCCTCTATGTTAGAGGCAGAGCTGGAGGATAATGGGGGATTGTCGTCGATTTCCCAGGCGGAAGTCACTGATGTAGTCAAACAACTACACAGTGGAAAAGCCCCGGGATTGATGAGATCCGTCCAGAAATGCTCAAGGCTCTGGGTGTGGAGGGGCTGTCCTGGTTGACACGCCTTTTCAACATTGCGTGGAAGTCTGGGACGGTGCCAAAGGAGTGGCAGACTGGGGTGGTGGTTCCCCTTTTTAAAAGGGGACCAGAGGGTGTGTGCCAATTATAGGGGTATCACACTTCTCAGCCTCCCTGGTAAAGTCTACTCCAAGGTGCTGGAAAGGAGGGTTCGCCAATAGTCGAACCTCGGGTTGAGGAGGAACAATGCGGATTCCGTCCTGGTCGTGGAACAACGGACCAGCTCTTCACTCGCAAGGATCCTGGAGGGAGCCTGGGAGTATGCCCAACCGGTCTACATGTGTTTTGTGGATTTGGAGAAGGCGTATGACCGGGTCCCCGGGAGATACTGTGGGAGGTGCTGCGGGGAGTATGGGGTGAGGGGTCTCTTCTCAGGGCCATCCAATCTCTGTACAACCAAAGCGAGAGCTGTGTCCGGGTTCTCGGTAGTAAGTCGGACTCTTTTCAGGTGAGGGTTGGCCTCCGCCAGGGCTGCGCTTTGTCACCAATCCTGTTTGTAGTATTTATGGACAGGATATCGAGGCGTGGTCGGGGTGGGGAGGGGTTGCAGTTTGGTGGGCTGGGGATCTCATCGCTGCTCTTTGCAGATGATGTGGTCCTGATGGCATCATCGGCCTGCGACCTTCAGCACTCACTGGATCGGTTCGCAACCCGAGTGTGAAGCGGTTGGGATGAGGATCAGCACCTCTAAATCTGAGGCCATGGTTCTCAGCAGGAAACCGATGGAATGCCTTCTCCAGGTAGGGAATGAGTCCTTACCCCAAGTGAAGGAGTTCAAGTACCTTGGGGTTGTGTTCGCGAGTGAGGGACAATGGAGCGGGAGATTGGTCGGAGAATCGGGCGCAGCGGGTGCGGTATTGCATTCAATCTATCGCACTGTTGTGACGAAAAAGAGAGCTTAGCCAGAAGGCAAAGCTCTCGATCTACCGGGTCAGTTTTCGTTCCTACCCTCACCTATGGTCATGAAGGCTGGGTCATGACCGAAAGAACGAGATCCAGGGTACAAGCGGCTGAAATGGGTTTCCTCAGGAGGGTGGCTGGCGTCTCCCTTAGAGATAGGGTGAGAAGCTCAGTCATCCGTGAGGAGCTCGGAGTAGAGCCGCTGCTCCTTTGCGTCGAAAGGAGCCAGTTGAGGTGGTTCGGGCATCTGGTAAGGATGCCCCCTGGGCGCCTCCCTAGGGAGGTGTTCCAGGCACGTCCGGCTGGGAGGAGGCCTCGGGGAAGACCCAGGACTAGGTGGAGGGATTATATCTCCAACCTGGCCTGGGAACGCCTCGGGATCCCCCAGTCGGAGCTGGTTAATGTTGCTCGGGAAAGGGAAGTTTGGGGTCCCCTGCTGGAGCTGCTCCCCCCGCGACCCGACACCGGATAAGCGGACGAAGATGGATGGATGGATGGAACTATCATGTTAGTGATCAGTAATTAGCCTGTGTCTATGTTATCTCCTTACATATACCTACACTCTCCGTCTCTGTAAGATTGGGAATGATTGAGATTTCTCTCGGCACAGCTACCAGAAGACTTCACACTTTCAGACACGTTGCTCACGTCACATCTACGTCTTCAAGCTCAGTTGGAGGCTGCTCAGTAACACTCAGCCAGCACCGGGAAAGAGACTTCTAGTATCCTTCATTGGTCTCCGACCAGAGACACGGGGTCTGGTGCTCCAGTTTATATATACTGTCTATGTTTAACACCAATGAGACAAGACAGTGTATCATCTCCATAGAAACGACTCTTTGTACTTCTGTCCTAACTCCAATTTGTAGGCTTTCTTTGTAGCTGAATATATGATTTGTTGCATCTAAATATGAATGTGGATAACATTAGTGATAGTGAGATGATTGCTACGGTTTGTAGTTTTGTAGTTTCTAGCCATGAATCGGCGAAAACACGTTTAATTTCTCTGATTCAGTACTTTGTTCTAACGCCGCTAGGCTGAACATATAATGTTACCGTGCTTTCGGGCGCTAGTTAAGGCTCCGTCTACAACTCTGCTGTGTTTGTAACATAAAAATAAAATGGATTATTGATTATTTTATTTCTAAAGTTTATAGCTGACTTTACCAGCTGACTTCTCTATTGGCTGTAGAAACAGGAGACGTCCCTAATGTTCTAAAACCAGCATCTGGAGACTCCACCAGCTGACTTCTCCATTATATCAGCTGAGTCGCAGTGACACCATGAGCTGGTTGGAGTCGAGCTGAGACGCGCCGGTTCAGATCGCTGAAAGCTTTCTCTGCGATGGGCTTTAGGAAACTGGTGGTGCCATCATAAATCAAGATAAAAACATTAATCTGCTTAGTCTGAAATTATAAATTCAATTGCTGCTTTAAAAACACGAGTTAACGCAGCTCACAGTATCACGTTCAAACAAATATGTGATCATTAATTAATAAACTACTTGTATAAGGTAACATTATGAGTTGAAACAAAGTTGTTCATAAAGTAAACTCACATTTTTAGGGCAGCACAGTTCTAAGTAATTTATTTTTTAACCATTTCAAGTTATTCAGGAGCAATAACTGATTTAATTTGAGCATCAACATCTTCCAATTTCTTTTCCATCAGCCAGGCGTTTTCAGTTTGAGTTGTGGTGCTTCAACAGGAAGCGATCCTGCCTGGCCCGCTGGCTTCATCACTCATTGGAAACATTGGCCCTGTATTGATTCAAATATATATAAAAAAAACAGAGAGTATTAATACTTGTCTGAAACCTGCCTGAACTCCGACGACCTATTTGCTCAAAGTGCTGCACATTAAAAAGTCCGGGGATCGTAAATCAAACCGGTGACAAGAAAACACAGAATAACTTAATGATTATTTCCAGATCAATTTCTGTGTTATGTTTTCTGTTTTCTGCACCAATGATGCATACAAAAAGTGTGCAAAATTGGGCACTCTCGCCAAGCACGGTGGGCACTTTGACTTATTCCTTTTTGACCTTTCGTGGCATTTGGAAAGGGCAACTCTGCAGACAGATGGCGCATAAACATATGCAAATTGATAATGTTAGGCGGGCACTACTGTATCAGCGATTCAAATCATTTGCTCTGCACCGTGATAATGCCTCTCAATGAGAGAAAGTGCCAACGACTTTTGAGATATGGTGTCATTTTCATGTCACTAAAACATACACTTTTCAGTTTTTTTTAATTAATGAATTATTATCTGAAATACAGTCAAGCCAAGTCAATTTTATTCATATAACCCAATGTCAAGTATTTCCCGCTTTTTCTGTCAAAAACTCATCAGCATGGTCTGAGTGAAAAATATAAAAATAAAAGTCGGACTGAATGTGCCCTTTGAGGAGGGAAGAAGACTAGTTGAATTTTCGCTGGACTACCATGGGACCATTTTTCGGAAAAAAAAATCGGTGCCGTAGTGAACGGGGAGAGACTGAGACTGAAATGAGCCATTAATTCAACCGTAGACGTAATTTATGTATTTAATTTATAATCAAAAGTTTTTTTTGTTAATTTTCAATGTTTTTAAGTTTTTGATGCCTTCTTCAAGGTTTTTTTTTGACAATTTTTTTGTCGCTTTAAAAACAAAAACAAAATACATGTAGACATGTCCCGGGACCTCACTAGATTGTTGGAGATCTTAACCCCCCCTCCCCCAATATTGAAGCCAAAGTTCCACGCTTGAATTACCCATATAATGTTTGTCAGTTTAAAAGATACTGTCGTAGATTTGTCGTAGTACCACTTGGTTTTGTGTGAAACTACTAAAACATCTCTCATCTCGCTAGCTGGCTTACCTCTGTTCCACAAAACATGAATGTTATCACCTGATGTGATTCATCCAGCATCTTTTTATCAGCCTGTGTGCATAACGTTGCATAACATCCCTTTACCAAACACACAGACATCGTAGATTCGGAGAGACGTCACTTAGACACTTTAAAGTGTGTAATCTTTTTCAATACAGTACAGGCCAAAGGTTTGGACACCTTCTCCTTCAATGAGTTTCCTTTTTATTTTCATGACTATTTACATTGTAGATTCTCACTGAAGGCATCAAAACTATGAATGAACACATATGGAATTATGTACTTAACAAAAAAGTGTGAAATAACTGAAAACATGTCTTATATTTTAGATTCTTCAAAGTACCCACCCTTTGCTTTTTTATTAATAAGGGAAATAATTCCACTAATTAACCCTGACAAGGCACACCTGTGAAGGTAAAACCATTTCAGGTGACTACCTCATGAAGCTCATTGAGAGAACACCAAGGGTT
The DNA here is from genome assembly GCF_004354835.1 of Perca flavescens. Lineage (NCBI taxonomy): Eukaryota > Metazoa > Chordata > Actinopteri > Perciformes > Percidae > Perca > Perca flavescens. The sequence continues at coordinate 31,165,145 of NC_041343.1, read as the reverse complement.
TGCAGAGTTATCAAGAAAAGCAAAGGGGGGCTACTTTGAAGAATCTTAAATATAAGAAATGTTTTCAGTTATTTCACACTTTTTTATTAAGTACATAATTTCATATGTGTTCAGTCATAGTTTTGATGCCTTCAGTGAGAATCTACAATGTAAATAGTCATGAAAATAAAGAAACACATTGAATGAGAAGATGTGTCAAAACTTTTGGCCTGTACTGTACATGTTTTCACAGTCTTAAACTTCAGCAGTTTTACAACAAACGGACTTTCTTCACTTGCAAAATTATCTTTTGAACTGACGAACATCATATTTGTCATTCATGGCTCAATTCAAACAGGATCAACACATTATTTTGTCTCTCCCTGTTCACTAACGGAGAGATTTTTCCCAAAATAAGGTCCCATAGTTGTCCAGCGGTAGGGGAAGGACGTACCTCTCTATAGTAGTGTGATGCCCGTTCGGAAAGAGCCGATTGCTTGGTTCCCAATATTATTTATTTCCCACAATTGTATTGTGTAATTTCTCACAAAGAACATGGGACAAAAAAAATGCAGTTATAAAACGCTTGGTTGCCAGTATTTCTGCTTGCAACCAAACCAAGACTCCATGTAAATAATCAGGACTTTTAGCGTGTATAGAGCCAGCATATCTCCACCAGACTCCATGTAAATAATCAGGACTTTTAGCGTGTATAGAGCCAGCATATCTCCACATGTAAATTATGAATGTGAATTAAGGGTTTATTTCAACCAAACCAGAGTGGTGATTGTTGGAACAGTGGAAAGACGAACCAAGATGGCTTTTGGTAGTTTTATTTTGTTTCTCTTGTCTTTGAAAAGTGTGTTTTACGATGATAAAATCACTGATTATTTGAATGGAGTCTGGTGGAGTTTGGTGATGGTGATTTCGGGGCTGTTTCATGTTAAACTAAAAGGATCTTATTCTTTAACTAAAAGGTCTATCTCTGTAGGGATCCTTTCCATAATGTTATCAGACACTTAGAATAATAATCTGAGTCGGTCAGCGGCAAAAACACAACTTTTAGTGGACGGAAATTAAAGTGACATTGCAGCTTGTTTCCATCAGTCACTTAAAGGCAAAAACATGGAACAATAGGTTGAAAAATACCAAAGTTACCCTTTAAAATTTAATAAACACAATAAGGAAAACTGATACTGTAAATATTCATGCAGCTTATTCTGTTTTCATGCGTCCCTCTTCCACAGGGAGGTGAAAGGTCGTGGTACATAACAGCACCAGCGAAACTGGCGTGCAAGTGAAATCAGGCTTAATATTTGCTGACACAGAGACGTGAGGATCCCTGCTGCCCAAAACATGATTCGAACACGCATTAGCATCTTTCCCCCTCATTTATCTGTGCAGTCTATTCCTGATCTGGACACTCAGAGAGAGAGAGAGAGAGAGAGAGAGAGAACAGCTCATTCCTCCCTCGCTCTCTCCATCTGTACCAGCCTGGGTTGGGGCAATTCAATCTGTTCGGTGTCTTTCCCGCATGAATTATGGATGAACCCTGCAACGTCTGAATGTGGCGGGGATTTACGTTGATCGATTTATATTTTTATAACTCCTCCTGTCACAGTGTCAGTGTAGATTTTGGAAAGAGGACAAAAGAGAGAAAACAAACAAGGTTATATGCAGAGCGCCAAAAGCAAAAAAAAAAACTGAGGCATCATCATGTCCTCGGTCCAGTTTTCAAAAAATGAAATTGAAATTGGAAGCATGCAAGCATGATTGGATTGTTATTTTATTACCTCCACCAAGGAAGTCATGTTTTCACTTTGGCCTGTTTTACTTCCTTCATATCAACTATATGATCAAAAGTGTGTGGACCTTGAAAAATGAAAGATCTTTACGATTAATGGTTCAGCCCTAGTGGACGCTCTAATGCACACATTTCGAACTCGGCGGACCAAATGGCACTCCCATCGCGTCAGGTTCCTTTGGCGTTTGTTATTAACGCAAACAATTCTCCTTTAGAGTCATATTTAGACGTGCTTGGTCTGGATTCTTGGCGTCACTTTTGGAAGCTCTGGGTCGCGTCATACGTTCAACTGACATTCGGCACAAGAATGGGACAGTCAGGTTTATTATGGAACCAATGCAAGGTAACGTAAACTGATTTGTTCAGTTGTTTGTCCTATCCTGTTCAGGTATTGGAATCGGTATCGGGAAAGGACAAAATGGTATTGGATCATTGTTAGGCAACTCCTAGTCTCACATTGCCAGACCTTCCTCCACAGCGCTGCAGAGGAAGATCTTGCTAGTCCACACACCATTCTGGGATGGTAGAAAAACGTGCTCTGGGTTATTGAGATAATTGCTATTACATCAGAAAATCGACAAAGTATTCTGGGCACAAACCTTGCTATGTAGAGTTTTAACAACTTTAAGTCATTCAGGAAGGCACAATCAATCAATGCTCTGACCTGGTTAATCCCTGTCTTAAGAAGACATCTGACATGTCTCTCAAGGTCGTGATCAGCTATAAAAAATATCAGTTTAAAATCCTAAACTTTGAGCAAACGGACGGTGAAAGTAACTCAAAAGTCATTACCACAAAGTTTGTATTCATTTTCTCAGAGCTTTAAACTGTGTGTGTCTCTCTCTCTTTCTCTCTCTCTCTCTGTCTCTCTTTGTATTGTTGATATTTAAATAATCACGAGGCTTGAATAAGAGTTCATCCACCGGTCTGAGAAAATCTTATTTTGCCTGGCTGACACATACATGAAAAAGAGAGAAAAATGGCTCTGGATTTCAGTGAGCCTGGGGGGTAAATATTTAGGAAACTAGAATTGATTGACCAGTCAAGTCAGTGACTCAACATCGTGATGTTACTCCTCTGACATTTCCGTGGGAGAATATCAACTTGGGTATTATATCACTAAGCCTGAGCATAAACATGCACAAAATTGGAATTGAAATATTGAAACAAGGTTAAAGCTACAGGACTCAAATCTACCTGTTATTGAATGCACATGTACTACCATTAAGTAAGAAATAAATAGACATTTCTACCAGTTTATATCTGGCCTAAAAGAACTGGAAATGTGTCAACTCCAGTCACACACTTTGCCATTGAGTTTGAATAATGTTATATAACTAGCAACAAGCTGTCATTGCTACAATGCTAACGTTACTACGATGCTACTACTACTAAAACAAATATAGCCTATATATATAAAAACTCACCAGGTATACCAACTGCCTGGACAACCATCTGCCAAGCTAGCTGTTAGCATCCCTGTAGATATGTATAATAACGTAAGCTATAGGGAAATCACAATCTTTTAATTTGCACGTATAGCATATGCGTATACACGGTAGAATATATTGGAAACACGTCTGCGAGTCTGCCCTCTCATTGGATACCGTTCTGCAAAAGTTGACTCAGAGTCAACTTTGGGAGTGCAGGGAGATAGGGGTGAACATCCGGCCACTTTCGCCGCTGTTAGCAGAATTCACTCGTACTGCTGTTCTGCCGTTATTTCAGCTGCCTGTGGAAACCCAGCATAATAGTTACAAATGTAAAAAATACCGCCTTTTTGTGTATAATGTGTGTTTGTATGATTATGGCCAATTCTTATAAATAACTCAATATTTATATAATAGGCAAATGAGACAATAACCCAGTGAATGGGTAATATTTAACCCAGCACTTGGGTCATTCCGTGTTCTGTCCAATAGATGATCAGCAATTGGGTTATTTTTTAACCCAGCATAACTAGGAGTGTTGATTTTATATCCAGTTTGAAAAATAGTAAAGGGTGAAGGGTGAGTTTGCTTTTTAACTTTACGGAACAAAGCTATCCATCATGTTATGCGTCACATGCGTAACTTTACACATGATTTTAACCTAAATCCTTTTTCTCGTTCCTGCTTTGCTCCCGTAATAATTACTATGGCCACTAGAGGGCGCTGCCACTATACATATTAATATAAGTCATATTTGCTGCTTGAACAAACATCCTATGGGAGCATTTTTCAGGGGAGGACACCTAACGATATGTCTGATTATAATTATAATGCATGCCTTCACCTTTGGGTCATTCAATTCAATTCAATTTCAATTCAATTTTATTTATAGTATCAAATCATAACATAGGTTATCTCGAGACACTTTACAGATAGAGTAGGTCTAGACCACACTCTATAATTTACAAAGCCCCAACAATTCCAACAATTACAGTAATTCCCTCAAGAGCAAGCAGTGCGACAGTGGCGAGGAAAAACTCCCTTTTAGGAAGAAACCTCGGACAGACCCAGGCTCTTGGTAGGCGGTGTCTGACGGGCCGGTTGGGGGTGTGATGAACAGTGGCGATAGTAGTCACATTAATAATGGAACAGTGACTGGATGTAGCGGGAAGCTGCAGGGTTCAGCAGGAAGCAGCATGACATTGTAGGGCACCGCTGAGCTTAGCAGGGAGTGCAGCAGGACCACGGCGACAACTGGAACCAGGATCTTGGTGCCAACGTTCTTCAAGGAAATATACTGGGTAAAAAAACATAAGGACTCCGGGGAGTAAACTCCCCAGAAGCTAAGATTAGTAACAAGCATTTCTGGGACGGGATGCACACAAATAGTAATAGTAATAGTAATAGAAAGGGAGAGGAGAGAGCAGCTCAGTGTGTCAAAGGAAGGAAGTCCCCCGGCAGTCTAGAACTATAACAGCGTAACTAAGAGAGACAGGTCATAAGGAGAGGTAGCTTTTTCGGGCTTAGATCTCTCCCCCTGCCGGATCGGGCTTGGCTGGCCTGCCTCCCTCTACTTTGTTATGTATTATTAATCTAACAATTATGAAAAGAAGCAGGTGGGCCAGTTAGGTGAACACTGCAACTCCTCACTCCCTAACTATAAGGTTTATCAAATAGAAGAGTTTTAAGTTCATTCTTGAAAGCGATTACAGTTTCTGCCCCCCGAACCCAGATCGGGAGCTGGTTCCATAGGAGAGGAGCCTGATAACTGAAGGCTCTGGCTCCCATTCTACTTTTAGAGACTCTAGGTACCACCAGTAACTCTGCATTCTGGGAGCGCAGTGCTCTAGTGGGACAATAGGGTATTAGGAGCTCTTCTAGATATGATGGTGCTAGACCATTTAGAGCTTTGTAGTTCAAGAGAAGGATTTTAAACTCAATCCTGGATTCAACAGGAAGCCAGTGCAGGGAAGCTAATACAGGAGAAATATGATCTCTTTTCTTAGTTCTTGTGAGAACACGCGCTGCAGCATTCTGGATCAGCTGGAGAGTCTTAAGGGACTTATTTGAGCAACCTGACAGTAGGGAATTACAATAGTCCAGCTTGGACGTAACAAATGCATGGACTAGTTTTTCAGCGTCGTTTTGAGACAGGATATTCCTAATTTTGGCAATGTTATGAAGATGAAAAAAGGCTGTTCTTGAGGTTTGTTTTAGATTGGCATTAAAGGATATATCCTGATCAAAAATAACTCCTAAATTTCTGCGTGTAGTGCTGGAGGCCAGGGCAATACCATCCAGAGCAGCTATGTCTTTAGATAATGAGGTTCTGAGGTGTTTAGGTCCCAGTACAATAACTTCAGTTTTGTTAGGGTTTAACATCAGAAAATTATAGGTCATCCAGGATTTTATATCTTTAATGCACGCTTGAAATTTAGCTAGCTGGTTTCGTCTGGTTTGATTAACAAGTATAATTGGGTGTCATCCGCATAACAGTGAAAGTTAATTGAGTGTTTCCTAATAATATTGCCTAGAGGAAGCATATTTAAGGAGAATAGAATTGGTCCAAGCACTGGGCCTTGAGGAACCCCATGGCTAACTTTAGCGTACTTGGAGGATTTATCATTAACATTAACAAATTGAGATTGATCAGAGAAATAGGACCTAAACCAGCTCAGAGCAATTCCTTTAATGCCAACCAAGTGTTCCAATCTCTAACAGGATTGAATGGTCAATAGTGTCAAATGCAGCACTAAGATCTAGTAAAACAAGAATGGAGACAAATCCTTTGTCTGCAGCAGTTAAAAGGTCGTTAGTAATTTTCACCAGTGCCTTCTCTGTGCTATGATGCTTTCTAAATCCTGATTGAAAGTCATCAAATAAACTATTGCTATGTAGAAAATCACATAACTGATTAGCAACCACCTTCTCAAGGATCTTGGAGAGAAAGGGAAGGTTAGATATAGGTCTATAGTTTGCTAAGACCTCAGGATCGAGGGTGGGTTTTTTCAGAAGAGGTTTTATCACAGCTAATTTAAATGACTGGGGTACATAACCTGTTAATAGAGACATATTGATCATATCTAGTAATGAAGTGTTTACCACGGGTAACGCTTCTTTGAGTAATCTCGTTGGGATGGGGTCTAAGAGACAGGTAGATGGCTTAGCTGAGGATATCTTTAACATTAATTGTTGAAGGTCTATAGGATAAAAGCAGTCTAAGTATATGTCGAGACTAGTCGTTATTTCTAGCGACTCTGCGTTTAAAGGTGAACCGTTAGAAGTTGAGGGCAAAAGGTGATGAATTTTATCTCTAATTGTTATAATTTTATCATTAAAGAAGCTCATGAAGTCATCACTACTCAGAGCTAGAGGAATAGATGGCTCAGTAGAGCTGTGACTATCTGTCAGCCTGGCTACAGTGCTGAAAAGAAACCTTGGGTTGTTCTTGTTTTCTTCTATTAGTGATGAGTAATAGTCTGATCTGGCCTTTCTTATGGCCTTCCTATAGGTTTTGAGACTTTCTTGCCAATCCAAACGGGATTCTTCCACTTTTGTGGAACGCCACTTACATTCGAGGTTTCGCGAGATTTGTTTTAATTTAAAGTCATGGGGGGGGGGCAGAAGAATAGCTGGGTATCATATCTGTCTTTATTACAGATGGGCCCCAGAACGTAGCCTAAATCACAAACAGACACACACACACACACACAAACACACACACACACACACACACACACAAACACAAAACAAGGCCATGGTGACATATTTGCTTTTCAACTGTCACATCAAAGCAATGTTCTGTTTCTATCCTCCGGCTGAAGATCGGATGTCCTTTATGATACGAATTTGGGCCACAAATACACAACAGACGACAGAAAGACTGACAGAATCATGTTTGTTTTTTGTGCTCGGTGGAGCTCCTGGATAAATAGAGAGTCAAAAGAAGCCTGTGTTTGTGTGTGTGTGTACAGCTCTGCTATGTCTGCAGAATATAAAAATAGATTAAGTTTCTGGGAGGTTTAGTGAGAAAAGTGTGAAAGTCAGTTAGAATAAGAAGTTCAGTCCGTCATTTATAAAAGCCAAATATTGCAATTCATCACTGCAGGGAAAGTCAGGTGGCGGGGATAAAACACCTCAGGAGAGAAAAAGAAGTGAAATTTAGACTTTATTTTTTTGCAAATGGTTTCCTCCCTGGGTTCCTAAAACACACTTGCAGCTCTAACTGAGAATGTGCAGAAGTTGCCTGCTGGGGTCAAAACAGAAACAGATACTGGGCACAGGTCAAAACGGGATATTGCACATTTAAATATAAATTGGAACAGTCTGGCCAACCAGTTTTAATACTTTAAAACCCACCCCAACCTATGTGTTACCTGGCACTCTTAATTCGTGCTTCTGCATTAAATCTACGCCAAGGGGTACGTACGTAGGTACGTGTGGAGCCTATGCAGAACCATATATCAGCCTTTATGCTTCTTCACCTTACTTCCTTCTTTGACCCTGTAAGAACTACTACGGCCACTAGAGGGCACTGCCACTGTAAACATATAGTCGCAATTGCTGCTTGAACAAACTACTTTTGGGAGGGTTTCTTGGCGGGAGGTCGGTCTGCATTGCTTACAGTAAAAAGCTGATTGGGTAGATATGTTTTCAGGGTCTTTAAGCAACTCCCCCTTGCACCACCGCCCCACACTCACACCCTGACTGATCAAATCTTACGAGCTGCAGTTTTGCAGCCATCAGGCAGCACACGAGAAGACCATTAACAGGCTGTGTCAAAGTTAATTCGGGATCAGTCAGTCAGGTGATATTCCTCCACGTCTCTCTTTTGTTAATTCCCATCGTAACCCGTCACTTTTGTGAAGCTGTGAAGCTGTTAGTGATGACAACTAAGCCGGTATCGCTGTGCGGTGCCTCTGATCAGTGTGTCTGTGCTGCACAGTGACTATAAACAGAGCAGTAAAGTGCGGAGAAAAGAGTGGAACGACTTTGTTTCAGCATGGAGTCTTGTGCTAATGGTGCAGGCGATACAATGCCAAACGGAGACAACTGCAGATGGTCATGTTTGCAGATTAGAGAGTAAAAGCCTCCCCTATGAGAGGGTAATGTGGCTGATTATACAGGAAAAGAATGTTCGAGTCTAAAATGTGGGCACAGAAGTGATACGTGGAGTCGTGATGATTACTGATGTTGTTGCATATATAAATATATTCCAACTCTGAAAACTAGAGTTAACAGGGCAATTGTCCAGCTTGTATTTACAAGAATACATTTCAATCACAACTTCATTTGATCCAACTTCTAACCCTTTTAACCCTCATATTGTCTTTCCATCAGACAATTATCAACACTTCATTGAAGCCTTTTTGACTTGTTTTTGACGGTTTTAACGCTTTTGATGCTTTTCTCTGACAATTTCGGCTTTTTTTGGGACCCTTTTTTGGACGGTTTTAACGCTTCGGAGGCTTTCTTTGACCCTTTCGATGCAATTTCCTACGTATACTCACATGCTGTCCTCCTCTGGTTTGCCTGTTTGTAAAGCATAAAGTATAAATTATTACCCAATTCTGTGTTAACATCTAGGCTTCCAGCCAACTTCATTCAGTTATTTTTGGGAAATTTGGTTGAAAGAAACCCAGATTTCTGATAGAGAAACTTTGAAAAGAGGTCACATTTGACCCGAGGAAATCAGAAGGGTAAATATTCAACATGAACAGATGAAGTCTACGTTTTTACTAGCGACTACTTTGTGGAAGCTAATGGGGATCAAAATAAAGAATGTAGACCGGACCGTGTTTGTGATATCGACTGCACCACGGCCTCCCCTGGAGATGGACGGTTTGAGGGCTGAGTGCCGACCACGAGAACTAATGTGGTAATTTGACGGAGAGCAACCGAACGTTCCACTGCAGCGCTCGGTTAATGCGGTGTCCAGCTTTATCTCCTGATTATTAGTGTTGACTGATTACGACAGCTTTTCTGGGAGTTTAATTCCCATTGCTGTTTGTTCTCTGCCGCTGTCGGAAAAAAAACCTCCCCACACACACAGAGAGTTCTTCTTTTTCTTTTAGTTGGTACAGTATGTTATGACAGCGTTATCCTCATTTCTCCCTTTCTATTTCAGAATTTGAATTGCTTTCATTTCTAACCCTAACTCGTGTTTTCACAACCTTCTACCGGTGAAAGCGCCCTGGAACGGCAGTGAAACCCGTAACTTACTCCCCATGATCTCGTACCAGATCGTTGTACTCCCAGTTACAGTTTTTGACGTCACACACACATAAACAACGATGGTGCCCCCTGTTGATGCTGTACAGACACGGGTGATTAACGGTGAGATATAGACATGAATTGACATAAATAGGCAACGTAAAGTAATTCCGCACATTGTAATCAAAACAATTCACATACGATTGTGTACTACTACAGGTTATGTTTATTAAATGAAGGCCAAAATATGTCGCTGACTAGAAATTGCCAGAATCAGCTAGCGCAAGCTAACGTTAACGTTAGGCCGCCTAACCTGAACCCTGGAACGCTACCAAGTCGTGAGTTGAGACTTGAAGTTGTAACTTACGGGCTAAAAATTGTGTCTGGAACTCAGCATTAGATACACCATAAATAGCTCACGTTACTGTATTGTGTCGACAGTTTAGTGTGGCGATGTTCAGAAGATTGTGGCGTCCGGTGACTTTTGCGCACAGAAACTGCAGTGAAGATAATGATCTCTTCTGAAGACTCGTCATGTTTTTTTAATCCTCCATGTCCTCCTTGGCTACTAGCAGCTGTGTGGAGGAGACAAACACGGAAGGCTTGTATCATGTGGACGCGCCAGTGTTGTTGTCATTACTTAGAATTCCTCATGGGGGAGACAGAAACTACACACTATAGCATTAATTTCATTTAATATTGTATGTGGTGTTTTTCTTTTGCAGGGTGCAAATGTTCCACCAAAACAAGTTCCTTCCTGAGACTATCCTGCAGAGCCGCTGTCGCTGCGTCCGGAGCTCAGCGCCGCCCGAGACGATTGTGATTGGTTCAACCCTCCTGTTGTCCTCGGGTCAATTTTGTAACCTGACTCCACCGGATGTATCGCTTCACATATGCTCGGCATATCCATCTGGGAACTTTCCGTTGGAGAACTTTTGGGAAGGGGGCGAAAATCATGGTTAGCTGATTGGATAAACCATCTGTCTATCACCATCTATAGGTGGTGATAGACGGGCCAAATCAACCAATCAGATCAAACTCTTGCCGAAACCAGTCGGGAGAAGAGCAAAAACATCTTTTCCTCCGAGAAAAGCCTCCAGTTACGTTTTTTTTTGCTCTTCTTTCAATGAAGGAATACTTTCTAATTTGTATAAAACTTGCGCGATAGCTACGCTCATCTCATCCGTGGAAGTCGCCACGTTGTTTAGACTGAACAGTCGCTTCTCGTTGCGTCACACCTAAACTTGCCTCAAAACCAACGCTGATTGGTCGGTCGTTTGGCGAACGGCTCCAAATTTTTCTCTATCTCAAGATGCCAGACTGATCTGCGAGTGGAAACCTGGAGCTCGCCAGATCAGGACGCTCTCACCAGGCTATCAAATTTGACCCCTTTTAATCAGAAATATGGGTTTCTTTTTAACCAAATTACCACAAAAAAAGGATGGATTCCATACTACGGTCTTTGCAAATATAATTCATCACTTTAATTGAATTTCGGTTAAATCAGTATCCCGACTAAAGTCATCCACTCAATTGTCGAAAAACGTTTTTGACCGGGAGGACTACACAAGGGTTAAATAACAACCCAGAGTGTTTTTTTTTTTTCTCCTATCCCAGAATGCATCTGTGGTGTAGCCAGACCTTACTCAGAGCTGGCAATGCGAGACTACCCTGAACCGAACCGCCAGCCTGATTGCCACCCTAGTCACAAGACAGACCGTCTTCACAAAACATTAGAAGGGTAAATCAACTTTATCTAAATGAGCCCGGGCATTTCCCTTTCCCCCGCTCTCCAGCAGCAGCAGTATAAATCAATGCTGTGATTACAGCTCTGTGGTCATAAATAAGCACAGCTAATCTGCTGCAATAAACATTTCTTCAGCATCTTTTTTCTATTTAAGGAAACTTGCTTCTTTCCAAACCTTTTAAATTACAATTTATATCGGAAATGAGTCATTAAAAGTGGCTATTTTTCACATAAAACGGAGATAGAATTTGGCTAATGGAACAACTTTTATGGTGGTTGTGGGTGTGAAAACATTAGAACCAATACATCAGCCTGCCTATTAGAGCAGGAAGTAAGGTGATGATGTATAAGAGCGCCAAATTTGTGCTTAAGGAGTCAAGTTGGGGTCAAACCAAACGCAGGACTTGACAGAAGTGTACGTGCGCCAAAAAGCACAAAATGGCGTAGGCCGAAATAAAGTCAGATTTATAAAACCGTGTGTATACACACCTGTAAGCAATGTTCCCTTTATAAATCAGAGATTACCTACAAGCGTGCGTACATGGATCAGCCTTTTATCCCGCCCTGTACACACCCATTTTTAACCATAAATAGTCAAAGCAAAGCACCTCGTGAATGCTGATCAGAATGACACTGGCAGTTATTACACCTAATCATGATGACTGGCGGCGAAAAAGCAAAAAACTTCTCAGACATTCAGGAATTGCTGCAAATTTAATTATAATTTCGGCCTGTTCTTGCATAGTGTATGTAACCCTGATTTATAGACTACATATATTAATAATACGTCCAAAACGGCAGGCATTACGGCACTCAGGGACAGCTTTGATATACCAGACGTATAAGATTTAACAGAACTACTTTTTTTATTGCATTTTGCACCGGGGGTCCGAGAGGACTGAAATTTCATTTGTGCCGTATGTCATGCATGTATAGAACATCTGACAATCAAGCTGACTTGACTTGACTTGAACTATATATTATATCCAAACAAGCCTTAGTGATAAAGTTTAAGATTATATATAATATTTATTTAAAAAAAAAAACACTTGGCTGTCTGCCATTTCCCCAGGTTCTCAAACTTGTTTCAATAACATACCCCATGTGGTAGCTCAGTTGGTAGAGCGGGCGTACATATGTGGAGGATTGCTCCTCAACGCAGTTGGTTTGACTTCGACCTGTTGCCCTTTACTGCATGTCATTCCCCTTCTCTCTCCCCTTTCATATCTTCATCTGTCCTGTGGAATTAAGAGCCTAAAATGCCCCAAAAAAGAATCTTTAAAAACAATAATATACCCCATTTGAATTGTGTTTTTAAGCCAAGTACCCCCTGAGCAGAGATAGATTTACCAAACAACAGCATGGAACTGAAAAACATTTTAATGCTGATGAAAAAAGGCAACAAAATTTAAAAAGAAATACGTAAAAACTTGGAAAAAGTCTGTAGAAAGAAGGAAGCAAGGCAAGAATAGGTGGAAAATAGTATCACAAACTTAGAAAACAGCGACAAAAACTTCGTAAAAAGCGACAGACTTGTAAAAAAAAAACACAGTAGAAAGAAAGAAGACAAACTTCGAAAAAAGTGACAAAATCCTTGAAAAGGGAGGAATTGTTTTTTGAAAAAAGCGCCAAAAACTTCAACAAACTTGGAGAAAAAAGAAGACAGTAGATAAAAGGAAGGAGGGAAGGAAGGAAGGAAGGCAAGATCAGGTTGAAAATTGGAATTGTTTAATTTACTTTGTAAATTATAGAGTGTGGTCTAGGCCTACTCTATCTGTAAAGTGTCTCGAGATAACTCTTGTTATGATTTGATACTATAAATAAAATTGAATTGAATTGAAAATAATGACAAAAAGTGACTAAAACGTACAAAAAAGCGCTCACGTACCTCCTGCAGTCCTCCAAAGAACCCCTTGGGCTACACGTCCCCCCATTTGAGAAACACTGCCCTAAAGGGACATGACAGGACTTTTATTTCTGGTGCGCATGATAAAGTATCTTGTTTTTTTTCAATTTTCATTTTCCTTCAGTACACCGTCTGGGTTTGAGGTATATTCTCGGGTTTTCTCCGGTCCAATCAGCAAACAAAGGGGGGGCTGAGAACGACGACGTTGAGGTTTTGTGCTAGTTTGAGTTGTACCAGAGTCTGGTAGGACCAGGCTAGTGGACCAGAGTCTGGTAGGACCAGGCTAATGGACCAGAGTCTGGTAGGACCAGGCTAATGTACCAGAGTCTGGTAGGACCAGGCTAATGGACCAGAGTCTGGTAGGACCAGGCTAATGTACCAGAGTCTGGTAGGACCAGGCTAGTGGACCAGAGTCTGGTAGGACCAGGCTAATGGACCAGAGTCTGGTAGGACCAGACTACTGACCCGCCTCTTGATGTTGACTTTTTTCTCTCTCAAGGTTTTTGTTGCTGTTCTCAATACATCCAGGCACTAGTTGGAGATCTCACCCCAAATGTTGAACCCAAAGTTACGCCCTTGCCTGCGTGCCATTCTGCCAGTTCTCACCGCCTCACCATCCCACAAACATTTAGCATTAGCAGCTGTCAGTCTCCTCTCTCTCCTTACCCAAGCCGCCAGTCTCGTCCTTCGCTTCCTGACATTCGCTCTCCAAGTCTTACATCCGCCTTTGATGCCTCTCTCTCTTCGTCTCCTGGCACCTTGCGAACAACCCATTTACATTTAAAAGGACCCAGAGGACTCTCAGCCTGGCTGTGTAGAGCTCTCTGCTGCCCTGACCTGGATAATATGTGGCTCTTTTAATAACGGGTAATGAAACTTACCACGTCTGCACTTAACACTGATGTCTCTCTCTCTGCCATTCTCAGTTATTCCTTTTCACTTCCCTCATTTTTAATTCCTTTATCTATTTCAATTTGTGCCCGTCTCTTGTCTGTCTCTCTGAGGAGTCTGAAGGGAATCTATAGATGGTAATTATCTGCCTCTCAGACTTGTCTTTCTGCCTGAGACACACCAACGCTCAGCTCTGTCATTTAATTTCATCCCTGAGTGACAGAGAGTGAATCAGCGCTGCCCAGTGAGGACCGATGTGACACTGTTAACACCCGGCTGTCAGAATTGCAATCACTCATCCTTCACTTTCCCCAATCGGATGAATGTTGTGTTCATGCAGCTAAGGGAGTGTTTTGGTCGGATAGTCCGGGTTTGTATTGGGTTGGTGTTAAAGCTCATTCTAACTGTGGTGCAGACCAAACAACCAAACTCTGGTCCGCATACAAACGGGGGTCTCGGTTTCAATTCCAAGTGCACTGGAGCAGCAGTTCCCAAACTTTTGCACAAGGACTCCTTAACTGACACACAGACCACAGGGGTCAGCCCTATGTTCTCACAGCCCAATGGTCCCACAGCCCAATGGTCCCACAGCCCAATGGTCCCACAGCCCTATGTTCTCACAGCCCAATGCTCCCACAGCCCTATGTTCTCACAGCCCAATGCTCCCACAGCCCTATGTTCTCACAGCCCAATGCTCCCACAGCCCTATGTTCTCACAGCCCAATGCTCCCACAGCCCTATGTTCTCACAGCCCAATGCTCCCACAGCCCTATGTTCCCACATTTCTAGGACATTTTCAAAATTAGGTCTTGTGTTCTTACATTTCCCTTCAATTTAAGCCCTATACCACAAGATTTTTGGAAGCACTTTATAGTAAATGAATGAATGAATGAATGGGTTAGGGTTAGGGTTAACCCTAGAGCCAAGATACTTCCACCAGACTCCATGTAAATAATCAGGACTTTTAGTGTGTATAGAGCCAACATACTTCCACCAGACTCCATGTAAATAATCAGGACTTTTAGCGTGTATAGAGCCAGCATATCTCCACCAGACTCCATGTAAATAATCAGGACTTTTAGCGTGTATAGAGCCAACATACTTCCACCAGACTCCATGTAAATAATCAGGACTTTTAGCGTGTATAGAGCCAGCATATCTCCACCAGACTACATGTAAATAATCAGGACTTTTAGCGTGTATAGAGGCAGCATATCTCCACCAGACTCCAGGTAAATAATCAGGACTTTTAGCGGGTACAGAGCCAGCATACTTCCACATGTAAATGGGTGAATTAAGGGTTTATTTCAACCAAACCAGAGTGGTGATTGTTGGAACAGTGGAAAGATGAACCAAGACGGCTTTTGATAGTTTTATTTAGTT
Organism: Perca flavescens; assembly: GCF_004354835.1. NCBI lineage: Eukaryota > Metazoa > Chordata > Actinopteri > Perciformes > Percidae > Perca > Perca flavescens. The sequence continues at coordinate 31,149,792 of NC_041343.1, read as the reverse complement.
TCTGTCCACTTTGAACAAAGTGTTTTACGGTGATAAAAGTCCTGATTATTTGCATGGAGTCTGGTGGAGTTTGGTGATGGTGATTTTGGGGCTGTTTCATGTGAAAGAAAAAGGATCATAATCTTTAACTAAAAGGTTTATCTCTGTAGGGATCCTTTCCATAATGTTGTCAGACACTTAGAATAATAATCTGAACCTGTAAGTGGCAAAAACAGTACTTTTAGTAGACTGAAACTGAAGTTGCAGCTGCATTTGTCATGTCTGCAACAGCAGAGGGTGGTACTGCAACATCAAACTGAAAGTGACCTTCTGTTAAAAGAACCAAATATACAAAACAATAGAAGTTGAGAGCCAAGAAAAAAAATGTGTAATAGAAAATACTGAAAAGGAGGGAGGAACACTTACGTGCTAGTGAAGAAAGGACAAGAACGTAAAGGCGTCTCTGGTAAAATTAGATCATCATTTACTCCGCTCATTAAAGCCTGTTTTCCATTTTTCATTGCCAAGGTTACCGATACAATCTGAAGTGTGTGCTGCCTGTGTTTCTCCGCCACACAATTCCCTTTCTTTGCGTTTGATTTCTTTCTCTGCCTCTTCCTTCTTTTCTGGGGGATCATGCATATTTCATGGACATGTACGCCTCTTTTAGCAGGAAATTATATTTGGAAAATGAATAAACAAAAGGGATTTGATTATCCAAACTGAACTCCTCAGTAGGACTCAAACTTTTTATTTAGAGACCGCATGCTTGCAGGGATGTGTCGACAGATCAGCACTCCAGGAAGCGAGAATACGTCTGACGTGGACAATCTCCTGTTGTGTGTAGCATGTGAGAAAGAGAAACTCTCGACAATGTCGGGACTTGATTCGTTGGGTCATTTCTCCGACGCTCCATTGTTCCCACCTCTCAATAACCCGAAAAATTCCCTTTGGTCCTACAGCCCACTAGTCCGACGTTACGAATCCCACTATGGCCACGCCGAGACCCGCCCTTCAATAGCATTTATTGGCCAGGTGTCCATGCTTACACAAGGTAACGTAACCCCATTTGTACAGGTCCTATCTCCTGACCAATCGGCTATCCTAACCTTAACCACTCGAGGTCAAATGCCTAACTCTCTACATACTACTCTCTACTGTTGTCTCTCTACATACTATTCTCTACTGATGTCTCTCTACATACTACTCTCTACTGTTGTCTCTCTACATACTACTCTCTACTGCTGTCTCTCTACATACTACTCTCTACTGTTGTCTCTCTACATACTACTCTCTACTGTTGTCTCTCTACATACTACTCTCTACTGCTGTCTCTCTACATACTACTCTCTACTGTTGTCTCTCTACATACTACTCTCTACTGCTGTCTCTCTACATACTACTGTCTACTGTTGTCTCTCTACATACTACTCTCTACTGATGTCTCTCTACATACTACTTTCTACATACTACTCTCTACTGTTGTCTCTCTACATACTACTCTCTACTGTTTTCTCTCTACATACTACTCTCTATTGTTGTCTCTCTACATACTACTCTCTACTGCTGTCTCTCTACATACTACTCTCTACTGTTGTCTCTCTACATACTACTCTACTGTTTTCTCTCTACATACTACTCTCTACTGCTGTCTCTCTACATACTACTCTCTACTGTTGTCTCTCTTAATACTACGTCATCTCTGACGCTGAGAGACACTGCCTAAGAGTCAGTATTTTACAAGTTGGGAGTGAGAACGAGTTGGATGTGTAGGCGGAGTACCAATGCGTCTGTCACTGCGTCAGCGTCATTTAATAAAAAGACAAAAGGTGTGTTCTGAACTGTGTTGTGACCAAATCATCTTAGCTCAAGTCCAAAGTAAGTCTCAAGTCATTTGGTCCAAGTCTCAAGCAAGTCTTGAGTTATATGTTTTGGAAAAAAAACTAAAGTCAAGTAGTTTTGGTGCCTAATCCTAACCAACTGCGACTGTTTCACAACGTCAAAGACGTGTTTTACCCTCTGAGAACGAAAGACGCACCAACGCGTCCAAGCAATGTTTGACAAAACTCCTACTCAGATATTTAGCTACTATTCCCATCATACATTAACAATACTTTGTGAACCAAAAGACTTTGGTAGACTAATTTCAAGAACCAAAACAATTCATACAACACGTCATAAGTTAAAGGACAATTCGGGCGCAAAATGAACCTGTACCGTTCAATATACAGGCAGGCGGCATCTTGGGAAAACAGTCATGACAAGTCGACCGACGGACGCCATGTTTGAGCTATGTTACTGGTTACTTGTTACACGGCATTCGTTGTTCGACTGGTCATGACTGTCTTCCCAAGATGGCGCCCGCCTGTATACGTGAACGGTACTTTCTTTGTCTTTATAAACTATCTTTTTAATAAACTGTCTGTACACTTACAAAGTTCTCAATGCTTGTATTTACATGTAGGGACCCTCATTATGCTACCTTGGAAGTGTGGTGCTATTTTGAGCCTTGTTAGTGGTGTAGAAATAGAGATTTCTTTTTACTTTCGCATGCCCGACGACTAGCTATATAAGCTAATTAGCAGTTTGCGATAAAACTGGTCACATTCGATTAGCATGACAACAAATCCCAGAGAACGGTCGACTCGGTACACATGTGTTATCAACCCCTAGGTTCATTTAGCGCCGGAATTGCCCTTTAAGGTTTGTTTTCAAAAGAGATATGAGGAATTTCCAAAAACGAACATGCTCTGAGACAGATTATGTCTCACTATATGGAAAGCTGAGTTTCTTCTGAACATTTTGATGTTAAAAAAAACAAAAAAACACACAGGGATCAGTTTTATGCAAATACCTTAAAAAGGTAAATTTAAAAAAATGCGTGAAAAAGACCTTAGACCTCAGAGGGTTAAAATCACTACCGTTACGTTCTCTGGTTTCAGTGTTGTGCCTGAACACGTTCATTGAATGGTAGTTCATGAACTCGTTCATATTTTGGGCGAACGTGAACTGAACGTACCGTATTACTGCCTGATGAACGTTACTGTGAACTCCTTCATTCAACTCGTTCAATGGACCTTTTTCACAGCAGACATTTTGACTTGTCTAAGTAGGAAAAGCACAGCTGAGATTGATAACCAACGATGGCTCAGTTCCATCAAGGGTCCCAGTAAGCTATTTCAGTGAGTCAGCATGCACAATACCAGGACCTCTCCTAAGTGGAATGCAGCCATCAGTAATGGTTTAATACCAGGACCTCTCCTAAGTGGAATGCAGCCATCAGTAATGGTTTAATACCAGGACCTCTCCTAAGTGGAATGCAGCCATCAGTAATGGTTTAATACCAGGGTCTCTCCTAAGTGGAATGAAGCCATCAGTAATGGTTTAATATCAGGACCTCTCCTAAGTGGAATGAAGCCATCAGTAATGGTTTAATACCAGGACCTCTCCTAAGTGGAATGCAGCCATCAGTAATGGTTTAATACCAGGGTCTCTCCTAAGTGGAATGAAGCCATCAGTAATGGTTTAATACCAGGGTCTCTCCTAAGTGGAATGTAGCCATCAGTAATGGTTTAATACCAGGACCTCTCCTAAGTGGAATGAAGCCATCAGTAATGGTTTAATACCAGGGTCTCTCCTAAGTGGAATGTAGCCATCAGTAATGGTTTAATACCAGGACCTCTCCTAAGTGGAATGAAGCCATCAGTAATGGTTTAATACCAGGGTCTCTCCTAAGTGGAATGTAGCCATCAGTAATGGTTTAATACCAGGGTCTCTCCTAAGTGGAATGAAGCCATCATTAATGGTTTAATACCAGGGTCTCTCCTAAGTGGAATGCAGCCATCATTAATGGGTTTGAATACACGTGTGCATTTCCTACTATGACATGTCAACATGTCTGGTGTGAAAAAGGTCTATAGGGCGCCAGATTTCTATACAGCCTTCCAGGCCAAAACCCACACACCATAAACAGGCATTAATATGTAGGCGAAAAAACACCCAATCTGGCAACACCAGCCACCAGTGTCGCACCGCCGCATGGGTCATCAAAACAAAAAACAGCGTGGAGGCTTCGTATGATCATTTAAACCAGTTTTATGACGAGGTCGGTGAGGATGCGAAAAATCTTGTAATTTCTGGGCAAACTTTGCCCGCCGGCTTTCAAAAAGAAAATCTGCGCTTCAGTCACATCCACAGCAAACCTGAAACGGCGTGTTGAACTGAAGCAACATATGGACAAAAGAAACTGTGAATTTAGTTCAAAATTTTGAAGCATGAACTATGAACTGAACTAGTCCATTTTAAAATTTGTGAACTGAACTTTGAACTAGTTCATGTAGAAAGTGAACTTTCCCAATACTGTCTGGTTTAAATATGAGGTTGTATTTCCGCCACCACTAAGGGGCACTAATTTATAAAACGCTCCTGTGGGTGGGATTAGAGGCAAGGAACAAACGACTCATTACGTCGTATGGTTTTGGAGGACTTGTTGTAGTTCAAGTAGTGTGATTAAACATATTTTCTAACTAAATTTGTATCAATTTTCTTCAATGTGGCAGAATCACTTTTTACACACAGGCGCTTTTTCAATATCTGGACACCTTTGCTCAGTATCAATGAGCTAATTTTTTCTTCAAACTAAAATATTCCACTGCTCTATTATTAATAACCCTCTTGTTTGCCCACCTGAGCCACTCTGCAATGTTTTCTTCTTCAAATGTCATTTTAAAAAAGGGCAGCTGAGGGAACATCTAGCAGGATGATTCAAGCTGGTCCGGGAGGGATTTAAAAGAAAGACGAAAAAAAAAAGGCTTCACTTCTCCCAGTCTCTCCATCTCTTGTCTCTCTTTCCCCCTCTGGGATTTAGTTCACCCGACCCAGCGTGAGTACACAAAACAATGCACAGCTCACAGAGTAAACAGTTACTGAGGCAGCAATAAGAAATACCACGGATCTGCTTGGGGCTTAGCCGCCATAATGTAAAAATGATATCGCAAAACCAGTATAAGATGTGTGGCTTTTAAACCTGGAATGGGAAGTAAAGAAAGGAAGGAGGATAGGGAGCTTGGAGAGCAAAAAAAAAAAGAGGGAGGGTGTGCATAAAATATGGTGAGGAGAAGGCACAGTACGAGAGGAAAAAGGACATAAAAGAGTTGGTTTGTTCAGTTGCTGAAGCGTGAAATGCAAAACAAATTCCTGTGCATGCAGACGGTGAAGCATAATGTTCAATAAAATAATAAAGGAGGGATGGTTGAGGGAGCGTATCATTCCCGCAGATCTCCCGGCCTGTGCACTCCAAACACACCCACTGTCTTCACTAATAAAGAGCAGGCTTTTCTTGTCTTATTGCTCAGCAGTCTTATCAGCTGGCACCAGCAGATATAAACCTCCAGATGTACTTTTATAGAGCAGTCATTTATATAAACACATCATACGCAAGATATGCAGCAAATTAAACAGGCTGTTTCTCATGAACTATTCGTACATATAGCTACGGAAAGTAAAGCGCTGGAATTTGTATGTATTCCACGTATTTTTGATACCGTATGCAGCACGTTGACTGCCGCTGTATGAGAGCGCTGTAGGCCGCGTAGGGAGGTCAGGCTGGATGCTTGTCAAACAAAAGACTTCACACAAGAAGGAAAGAAGCGGACTGCTGAATGCAAGATTTGCTCCTCAAAGATTTCGGACAGCCGGACTACAACCTCAAACTTTGTTCGTCATTCTGATCAGTAGCTCCGATGATCCACACAGCGCCGCGGAAGGAGGTCTGGCTAGTCCACACAGCATTCCAGGATGGGAGTGAAACGTGCTCTGGTTCATCGGCATTTCTTTAAACCAATCACAATCGTCTTGGCGCCCGGACAGAGTCCCAGTGCCTCTGCTAAATAGCCTCAGGAACGTGTACGTTCAAAAGTAGTTTTAGTCGTGCAACAGAAACGTCTGATTGGACAGATGGTCTAGCTAGCTGTCTGGATTTACCCTGCAGAGATCTGAGGAAGGATGCAGGACATCCGGCCGAATTTCCACAATCCCGGATATGAAATGTCCCTGATATTGACTACGCTGAATGTGACGTTCGCTATGCTTAAAAATCCGCTGTTTCCTTTTATTTTCAAACGGGACATGAACCCCCGCTCTCCTGGGTGAAAGTCCTGAGTCTGTTCGACCCATCCACCCACCCCCCCAAACCTGCCTCCTCTCCTTACTTCCTTCTGTCATAACTGCTATGGCCACTAGAGGGCACGGCCACTCTAAACATAAATATGAGTCGTGATTGCTGCTTGAACAAACAACATCTGGGAGCGTTTTTTTCGGGGGAGGACAGTCTCTACAATACATAGTCTAAAGAAATTGAAAATCCACGTTGAAAGGATTCTTTGTCTGATGCAAAAAAAATATTTAGTCGACCTAGGTCGAAGACCGCAGTCTATTTATCATCCAAATTGTCAAATATTGTTTTTGGAACTTCTACCTAATAAAGGGTGCTGGATGTGTATCTGTGGTTGCGGAGCAGGGACACAGGACACTTGAAGCAGAATCAATCCTTGTTTCCTGAATCGGTCTGCCCTTCCGTCCCGGAGAAATGGCCTTCATCAGCGCAAATCCAATTTGAGTCGCAAAAGATTTAAATTTTTTGCTTCTGTCCGACTGACATTGCCGCAGTGGAAAGAGAGAGCGAGACGGACGTGGGACTGAATGAGACACAGTGTAGTGACGATGTTATTTTCTTTGTGGCGTCCTGACATATTGCAGTGGTTAGCTTGCTGCTGAATAACCCTCAAAATAGCAGCGTGGTATCCTTTCGCGTCTGCCCGTATCTAAACATTCCTGAGCTGCATCTCATGTTGCTCAAATTGCCTCCTCGAGGAAAAAAAATCACGGAGAGGAGGAGAGAGGCAACGAGCAAATGTGTTTCAAAGGGGTGAGACATCCTTTCCTCTAAGGGCTCCTCCTGCACACTGCCTGCATGGCGCGAGTGTGTCAGCTGCGTGGCGTTTCCGTTTATATTTCGGCTCCCGTGTTAACAGGTTAGAGCTTGAACGCTGCCCGTGTGACACACCGAAAATGCGTGCATGCTAGAAATAGGACCGAAGCCTATTGTTCATGCAACACACACTTTATGCAGCCTATTGTATTCTGTATTCCTGTATTGTATTGAATGTGAAACTGTATGTTGTCCTGCACGCTTATGCTTTTACTGGCCAGGTCAGTGTTGCAAACAGTGGCGGTTCTACACGGGAGGCCTAGGGAGGCCCGTGCCTCTGCCTCCTGGAACACCCCTGTGCCAAAAAATTATGAATTTATTATGGTTTTACACGCGAGCGCCAAAAGCAGAACTAATGTGTGACGCAACGTTCTACACGGGTGAGTTAGAGCGCCGCACCCAAACACTGTAGCCTGCCTGCAACGTGTGGTGCGCTCAGTGAATGAGACGGCAACTACTCTTGGAGAGAACAGAGGAGCTACGATTTCTCCTCTTGCAAGAGTCGAACGTAAGCAAAACAATATCATCTCGTAAGTGACTTGTTTGTTCTTGCACACAACGGTGTTTCTTTTGTTCCTAACACTGATAATGAAATCAAGTTTGTATATGTCTGGTCTCGATGGGTTTAGAAACTTAAAGGTCCCATGACATGGTGCTCTTTGGATGCTTTTATATAGGCCTTAGTGGTCCCCTAATACTGTATCTGAAGTCTCTTTTATATAGACCTTAGTGGTCCCCTAATACTGTATCTGAAGTCTCTTTTATATAGACCTTAGTGGTCCCCTAATACTGTATCTGAAGTCTCTTTTATATAGACCTTAGTGGTCCCCTTTATATAGACTTTATCTGATCTGAAGTCTCTTTTATATAGACCTTAGTGGTCCCCTAATACTGTATCTGAAGTCTCTTTTATATAGACCTTAGTGGTCCCTAATACTGTATCTGAAGTCTCTTTTATATAGACCTTAGTGGTCCCCTAATACTGTATCTGAAGTCTCTTTTATATAGACCTTAGTGGTCCCCTAATACTGTATCTGAAGTCTCTTTTATATAGACCTTAGTGGTCCCCTAATACTGTATCTGAAGTCTCTTTTATATAGACCTTAGTGGTCCCCTAATACTTTATCTGAAGTCTCTTTTATATAGACCTTAGTGGTCCCCTAATACTTTATCTGAAGTCTCTTTTATATAGACCTTAGTGGTCTCCTAATACTGTATCTGAAGTCTCTTTTATATAGACCTTAGTGGTCCCCTAATACTGTATCTGAAGTCTCTTTTATATAGACCTTAGTGGTCCCCTAATACTGTATCTGAAGTCTCTTTCCCCAAATTCAGCCTTGGTGCAGAATTACAGCCACTAGAGCCAGCCCCACAATGAGCTTTCCTTAGGATGTGCCATTTCTTCTGGCCTTGACCAACTGCCACTTTGCTCATTTGAAAGCCATGATGTCTCTCTCTCTCTCTCTCTCATGGGTGGGCCAAATTCTCTGGGCGGGCAAAGCAGAGAAAGGGGAGGTAACCTTTCACCTTATGACCTCATAAGGAGAAGATTCCTGATTGGTCCATCTGAGCTTTCATTTTCTCAAAGGCAGAGCAGGATACCCAGGGCTCGGTTTACACCTATCACCATTTCTAGCCACTGGGGGACCATAGGCAGGCTGGGGGGGGGAACTCATATTAATGTTAAAAAAAAACTCAAAAGTAAAATTTTCATGCCATGGGCCCTATCATATAATCATATCAAAGCAAACTCATCAAAGCAGAAGCGAATATCCAAATGTCAGTATTGTTGCTAGGTCTACACAATGTTGTGATGTAAACCACGTAACTTCATCCGTCTCAGCTGTTGCACTGCGATAACAAATACATTTGAGTAAAGTAATCAACAGGCTATCTGCCCATGTTAAGTAGGGAGGGATGGTTAGGCAACGAAATTTCTATTTCTTCTAATAGTTATCATGAAACGAGGAAGGGACGTAGCGTCCTTTTTTGCCCCAGTAAACAAAAAAGTGAGAAAAACAGCAGCGAGAGAAACAAATCGAGGTGTTGAGGATCAGGAAGAGGGGAGAACTTGAGGAGTCGGGGGAGGTTGGAGAGAGGGCATGTAATGAAAGTGAGGGCTCTGACACAGAGAGGGAGATTCCAGAGGTTGAGGAGGATGAAGAAGAGGGTGAGGAGGAAGAAAACCTACAGGGACAGAGAGAGAGGAACAGCCAGAGGGACAGCAAGTGGATCAAGTACTGCATCATCAGGTTTGTGATGAAGAAGGTTCTTACTATTTGAAAAGTAAGGCAAGGCAGCTTTATATATACAGCACATTTCAGCAACAGGGCAATTCAAAGTGCTTTACATAAAACATTAAAGAGCAGTTAGAAAACAATTAAAAAACAATAATAAACAAATTAAAAACATTAAAAGACAAGAATAAAATTGATAGTGCAGTATAAGAATAAAAGTTACAGTGCAGTATAAGAAATTAAAGTTAATAAATTAGATTATTTAAAGAAAAGCAACATCAAAAAGAAAGGTCTTTAGCTTAGATTTAAAAGAACTGAGAGTTGCAGCGGACCTACAGGTTTCTGGGAGTTTGTTCCAGATATGTGGAGCATAAAAACTGAACACTGCTTCCCCCTGTTTAGTTCTGACTCTGGGAACAACAAGTAGACCTGTCCCAGACCACCTGAGAGGTCTGGGTGGGTCATAATGTAGTAGAAGATCAGAAATGTATTTTGGCCCTAAACCGTTTAGTGATTTATAAACCAGTAAAAGTATTTTGAAATCAATTCTTTGAGGCACTGGAAGCCAGTGTAGAGACTTCAGTACTGGAGTGATGTGATCCACTTTCTTGGTTTTAGTGAGGACTCGAGCAGCAGCGTTTTGAATCAGCTGCAGCTGTCTGAATGATTTTTTAGGGAGACCTGTAAAGACACCGTTACAGTAGTCAAGTCTACTGAAGATAAAAGCATGGACAAGTTTTTCCAAATCCTGCTGAGACATAAGTCCTTTAACCCTTGATATATTTTTATGGTGATAATAGGCTGATTTTTTAATTATGTTAATGTGGCTTTTAAAATTCAGGTCTGAGTCCATGACTACACCAAGATTTCTGGCTTTGTCTGTTGTTTTTAACATTGTCGTTTGAAGCTGAGAGTTCCTCTTTTGCTCCAAAAACAACCACCTCCGTTTTTTCTTCATTTAATTTAAGAAAGTTCTGGCACATCCAATCATTAATCTGTTCAATGCACATATTTAATTGTTGTATTGGGCTATAGTTCCCTGGCGATAAGGTTATGTAAATTTGTGTGTCATCCGCATAACTATGGTAACTTATTTTGTTGTTTTCCATAATCTGAGCCAGTGGAAGCATGTAGATGTTGAACAGAAGAGGCCCCAGAACTGAGCCTTGGGGAACTCCGCACGTCATATTTGTATGCTCAGATGTATAATTACCTATAGACACAAAGTAGTCCCTATTCTTTAAATAGGATTCAAACCACTTTAGTACTGAGCCAGAAAGACCAACCCAGTTTTCCAATCGGTCAAGCAATATGTCATGGTCTACCGTATCAAATGCAGCACTGAGATCAAGTAAGACGGAAATTTTGCCACTATCTGTGTTTAAGTGGATGTCATTAAAGACTTTATCAAGAGCCGTCTCAGTGCTGTGGTGTGGTCGAAAACCTGACTGGAAGGCATCAAAACTGTTGTATAGCGATAAGAAAAGGTTGAGTTGTTGAAAAACCACTTTTTCTACGATTTTACTTAAAAATGGAAGGTTTGGTATCGGCCTATAGTTGCTCATTAGTGTCATGTCTAGATTGTTATTTTTTAGGAGTGGCTTGATGACTGCAGTTTTCAGGGCCTGTGGGAAGATACCTGAGAGCAGAGATGTGTTTACAATCTGCAGAAGATCAGAAGCCAAACAATTCGAAACATTTTTGAAAACACCTGTTGGTAGAATATCAAGGCAACAGGAGGAGGTTTTCAGATGTCGTATAATAATTTGAAAAGTAGTGCAATTACAATTTCATTGTAGGCCTGCTGTGTGTCCTTAAAATGGTGCTTTCTGCTGTACATTATTTCTGTTTCTTTTTTTTTTTAAAGGTGCCCTGCCACACGTATTTCATGACTTTGTGGTAATGTCTGAAGTTCTACCATGGACTCTGTAACATTTTTTGTGGAAAAAATGCCTTGGTGACCTTGTTTCAAGCAATTCTAGCGCGGTATAGAAAGCCTGCAGGAAGACTCGGCTCAATTTCTGCCAGTTATCATTAATATTCAACAAGCTAAGCTGTTTGACTCTGATTGGCTAACAGCTAGCCAATGAGAGCCTGGCTGTCAGAATCCTTTACCCAGCCCAACTGGGCGAGCTCATGAATAGTAATGAGCTCAGGCAGCATGATGTCAGACTGACCAGCTTTTGTGATTGGCCGGATTTCTCTGCTTATTTCTTTTCAGTGGCTAGAGCTGACAGAGGAGGTAGCAGTAAAAGTAAAAACTGTTTTGTATGGCAGTGCACCTTTAATTAAATACTCGGCCTGCATTTTGAAATACATGCAGATATACATGCATAAGTAAATAAATGTTGTAGTTGTGCCCTATGTTTACTGTCTATCTTTCTACAGATAGCAGCAAGTCCAAGAATGACGTACCAGTACAGCCTAATTTGAATATATTCCCAACCACTTTGATGGGGGACAGAAGACGGAGCTTCAGGCCAAACTGGCTTGAGTATTCTGTCATGATGGACTCTACATATTACTATGCATGTGGACATTTTTCATTTTTTATGGCCCTAACTCTCTTGCACCTGCAATCACGCTTAATAAATGTTTATATGATTTTAAAGTAAAAAAAACTTTATAATCTTTAAATATCATTTGTTACCATTTTTAATGTGTCCCTCTGGCCAACTGGCCCCTCCTTGGCCCCCCTAGTAAAATTTGTCTAGAACCGCCACTGATTGCAAATGAGATCCTGTTCTCAACGGCCTACCTGGTTAAATAAAGGTTAAATAAAAAATAAAGTGTTGGAAGCATTTCCAGGCAAAATAGAATACAAAAAGATGTGAATATGTCCTTTTGACACAAATACATTTAATAAATTACATTTTGATGTTTGGAAGTCTCTAGGTTTTGACATAAATGCAGATATATAAAATGTAATTTAAAAAATAAATATTTTTTTTTTATTGATTATCAAATATTGCACCTGCCAATCCAGAAGGAAATATTCTGGAGCCAGTTTTGCAAGTATATTACTGCTTGAGTGCAGTAAATTTAAGAGACATGGGACGTCCATTAGGTGCAATCTGATTTCCTTTAGCAGAGTGAATCCAACAAGTCCAATCCATACGACGATATGAGTCGTTTGTCCCTACTCTCTAATACGGGGGTGTCAAACTCAACTTCATTATTATGAATTAAACTAGCCAACAATATAATGGCCTACAAGTCCTGCTGACATGATTACCCAATTAAACACACAACTCTTTGGATCCTTTAAACTTTCTAAAATATGAGGATTTTTCTGCATTAAAAGTGCAGTAGGTAAGCCTTATAAAACTTATATAAACTTTCTGTCATATCTGCTGAAACTGACCCTATGTTTCAATAGAACTACATGAAGCAGCTCATTTAAAAAATTACTGGCTCCTCTGGCACCACCTACAGCCTGTAGTGTGATTTGCAAAAATCCACTGCTCCCTGTTCACATGCACCAATCAGGGCAAGGGGGGAGGGTCTAACTGCGTGTCAATCGCTGCTCATGCACATGCATTCATTCTCCCTTGTGGGGGGAGGGGCTTAGGAGACCGTTTTGTCCTGGATCTTCCCAATCCTACCTACGGCACTTTTAAGACTTTAAGTACATTTTCCTGATGATACTTACATTAACATTTTCAATGCAGGGCAATTTTTTGTATTTTTACAGTGTTGTATTAGTACTTTTACTAAAGGATCTAAATACTTCTTCCAGTGCTGCAATCATGGAGCTTTTTGCTTCTCTGTCCTGTGGTCCTGATCAGGTTTTTGGCAGCAACCTAAGACAACCTGTATCTAAATAAATCATGGCAGAGGAGTGCAGTTGTCTTTGTGCCTAATACAATGCGATGGAAAGAGAACACCAACCCTCTAAAAAACCCCAATTCAATTATTCTGAGAGCTTTCCCAACTCCTCCGAGGAAGGAGAAGAGGTTGAGTCGTAGATCGTCCTCTACGTACACGGCGGTCCCGGTTCGGGATAATGAATGGCTCATTATGAATAATTCATACTGAGGCACAAGTCAAAAACATAAACTAATATGTTTTTCCGAGTATGATGGATGAGGAGAGTCCTCGGCGCAACTGAGGATACTTAGTCTGAATGACTGAAACATGAGGTGAAATGCTAATGGACAATTTACCTCGGAGGACGGGACTTCAACCGCATTCGCCCAGAGTCCTGCGGTTCTTCCGTGATTTGTAAAGGATGTCTGCGTTCTGCAGAATCAGAATCATTTATTTGTCATTGTAAAAAATTGTAAAACAGGGATCTTCAACAGGGGGTCAGGGACCCCTAGGGGGTCCTCAGAGTCAGGGTGGCCTCCAAAATTATCGTTAATTTTTGAAAGCTTTTTCCAAAAATGTAAATGTCTTAACATGAATCCAACATATTATTAGCAAATAGAAATCTCGGCTTACTGGCCTATAGGTAAGGTAGTCACTAAGGTAGCCATCCACAGATACAGTTAATAAGGATTCACTGTGCTACAGGTACTGTATGTTTAACATTAAAAGATGATTTATAATTATTATTTTAATAGTATTCTATGCAAAAACAAGGTGTGTATAAAGGCTTAAGGTCGCCCTACACGCTTTTGTAGGCCCAGTTTAATATGCAACTTAATTGTATACAATATATTTAGTAGGGCGTCCCTGTTGAAGATGTTGAAGAACCCTGTTGTAAAACATTTTCACAATGCAATTTAAGTGCTACTCCTTCTGGTGCCTAGAAGTATACATTCATACACACATGCCGTACTCCTTCCACAAACCATACCCTCACACAAACGTAATGGGACAGTTGCTTCTAGTGCATAGTAGTATACATCCATACACTTAATGTCTGCGTTCTTAGGCTCTGTTCAGACTGAAAAGAAAACTACAATTAAAAGGACTTCAAGAGCTGCGTCGTGTGAGTATGGCTGCACAATATGAGAGGAAAAAAACATTGATAACGTTGTTAATTATGGCAATTATGTTGTGTTGGCGTTCTAACCTCCGGTGGATTTGTGAGGACTAGGGTTAACTGTTCCTCAGATCTCTGCAGGTTAAATCCAGACAGCTAGCTAGACTATCCGTCCAATCAGAGTTTTTGCAACATGACATCATGACTTTGCGTGAACATACATGCCACTTTCCTAAAGCCAAATGGTGTGTTATCTGTACGCATTTTGGGCGATCCACGTGTACGTCTACGCTGTATACAGCGGATGAAACATACACGCACGACGTGGCGTCTGGAGAACGTGGCGCGCTATCGCGAGAACGTCGCATGCGTGTAAAAAAAAAAAAAAGTTGGGATTAGGAAAAGAACATTGGGAAAGGCTCCGTTGCAGGCACCGTTGGCACCGTTGCTTAGCGCCGCCCATGACGATTGTGATTGGTTTAAAGTTGGTTTCCCAAGTGTAGGACCAACAGACTCAAGTAAAGAGGACAGAACAGGAAAGAAGAGAAGGAGCAGTAGCCACTCATTCACTGTGCAATTAATTCATAATCTACTCATATACATAACTGGACACTCAAACTGCTCTTAACTGCTAATTTATGCTAAATGTAATTTATTCACTGTTTAATAAAACAATGCCATACACAGTCTTAGATATTTATTTTTATCTGTAGTTTATTGGTTTTACTGTTTATTTACTTTTTGCTTACTTCCGATATTTAGCTAAAAGTTTATTGTTATTGTTATTCTTATACTGTATTTTCTATACTGTATTTTTATACCTTTTTATTTTCTTTATTTTTATACCTCTTTATTTAAGTGTTTTTGTAAGCTGAAATCTGCTGCTGGAAATCCAATTTCCTTGCGGGAGTCATCTCAAAATGATCAATAAAGAGAAGTCTGAGTCTAAAGTCTAAAGTCTAAAGAAATGCCAATAAACCAGAGCGTGTTTTTCTCCCATCCCAGAATGCTGTGTGGACTCGCCAGACCTTCCTTTGCAGTGCTGTGGAGGAAGGTCTGGAAAAAGCGAGACTCTACTGTGAGTAAAAATAACTTTGGTCTGTGGGAGGAATTCGGTACATCCCAGGAATCCCTCAAAAACAGCATGCCGACTTGACCCTTGACCCGTAAAGTAAAGCTTCCGCGCTAAATGACCCGCGGTAGCGACAACCACAGATCTCGAATGAGACTGTCGACCCTGTGTGAGTCGGCATTTCTTTCCTGAGGATTCCTCTGCTTTTTCTGCCCTGAAACTTCTTCTACTCCTGTGCAGAAATTACCGAGGCAGTATGTGGCAGAAATTATTAATGAAAAATTCAGGAGGCTCAATTTAGCAAGGCAGCACGGAGGTCCATTTGCAGAACGAGCGAGCGTCAATTCGTCAAAAAGATAAAATGAATGGCAGATAATGTAGATCACGCGTGTCAAACTCAAGGTCCGCGGGCCGAACCCGGCCCCTTGCAGTTTTTGATTTGGACCGCGTTTCAATGTAGGTTCACAATACATTTTGGCCCCCTTTTTGTTCGACAAACCGTTTTCGTATCGTTATTACGCGACACTCAGACGAGAATTTGGCAGATTTGCCAAATTCTGAATTCCCCCAGAACCAGAGAGATTTCATATTCAGGCTGTGAAACGTAAAAAAAACCGAAATTATCATTTTGCTTGATTTGCTAAAACTCTTTGATGGCTAAGGAACTCTTTGGTGACTTTTCAGGGCTTTATGTCGACCGAAGTGTGACTAAAGTTGAAAAGAATGGGTGGGGGGCGGGGGGGAGCAACAAAATTTTGCAAAAACAACAAATTAATTAACAAAAATAATCACAAAAACGTCTTAGAAAGCAACAAAAAAGTCAGAAAGCACAACAAAAATGACGAAGAAAGCGGCATGCAGTATACAGTCAAAGATATTTTACTTTTTTCGATGTATGCATGTCAAAAAATCAAACACGTATGACCCTTGATGTGATTCTCTTCTCCAGTGTGGCCCTTAGTGACAATGCGTTTGACACCCCTGGTGTAGATGGAACACATTCGGTTTGTTGTCTCAACCGTTGCATTACAAACCGTTAAGCCGCTGTGTTTCAGCCATCGTTATATTTCAGCCCTGTGATGAAATAATGTGAGCTCTGCTCAGTAAATTGGATTCTGCACTTTTCTACTGATGTGTTCTCTGAACTAACATGAAATCTCGGCGTGTCTTTCGCGATACGCCGCAGCTTTTTGCTAATGTGTTTAATGCGCCAGTTGATATCGCGATGACGGTGTAAAAAACAACATATTGTGCAGCCCTAGTGTGTGTGTGTGTTTCAGTGTGTGTTTGTGTGTGTGTGTGTGTGTGTGTGAGCATGATGTGTTCACAAGTTGCAGAGGTTGTTAGTGGCTAAATGGCAGCGGAGAGATTACGGGGCAGTGCAGAGTGGAAGCTGCTGCACGCCCGAGGCAGGAGCCTCGGCACAGCTGGGCATATTGGTAGTGTCACCCACAAACATGATGCTCAGGAGGCAAACGTAACAGTCTCACGGTTGGAACGGAATCTCAGCAGGCAAAGTCAAATCAGAGCATTTTCCTTTGAGCACTAATTAACTAAATGGCTAATTTAAATTGGGCAAAAAGGTACTTTCATGATTCATTGGTTTGTTTGTTTTTTATTCTTCACGCACTCCGTCTAGACTGATTAGCTCGTTCACTGAGCTGAAAGGTGCAATCACGGTCCTCCATGACTTGATGGGAGGGCAATGCCACAGGAAAAAAACAATGATTGCAGCTCCGCAAGTATGTACGCTTCTGTATTATTTATTTCCTCTTATTACTGTTATTATTTCACATTCAACATTCTGTAATTGGAATAATAAAACTTCTTTTAGAGAGCACTTGCTAACACCTTCTTTCCAAGAAAAAGAAAAGTTAGTAATTGGTGTTATTTTGACTCCCTCTTCTCGCATCTGGGTGGGTGTTGGAGGAACACTGATTATTTGACAGTTTTGCCAATTCCATGTGCAGTGATTTTAATGAAAGAAAATGTCGCCTGCCTATTGTTGTACCCGTTCATGTACCATGGCAAGTGTACACATGGTAAACTTTAAATGTCAGCCACTTTTCTGCTTTCATCTACAATGTCTTGGTGTCTTGCAATGTGTTGCAAAAATGTCCGACGACCATAGCCCTACTCACACGGGATTAGTATCATCTGGGGACCTCGTGTGATTTAGAAATTTTAAAGTTTTGTGTTGCGCATTCGCATGGGCTAAGCAAAGCCTGCTTTTACTTGAATTTACTGAAATATCTTTACCCCAAGAGTTGGCTAAGTGGAGGACAGCAGGGGACCAGTATTACCTGGTGACTTCTAGACATTTGTAATAATTACGGAGGTTGTCTGTGATCTCAACCTCGTGCGAATCGGCCATGTCTGTAATTTGTTGGGGGTCCGCCTTTAATGACGAACCTAGTCTGGATCGCTGCCCAACCAGAGAGCTCTACACACGGCTTCGTCGAGACAGTGATGCTGTGTGGGTGCCGCCGCAACCCGGTCTCACACCAGGTCGTGAAATAGTCACGTTATTTAGATTTATTGGTGTGTTTACAGGTCACGATTTTGACGTTAATTTCGTGTACACGTCACAAATTTTTTAACGTGTACGGATCACTATTTTCGAACCTGCTCTGGGGGACGCAACAACGGGGAAATGAAACGCCACAACAGCGGGACGGTTGTGGTTAGGAAGAGAATAATGAGGAAAGGAACTGCAACACATGGGACGCAATCCCCGGGCTCCGGGGTGAAAGTTCTGTGTTGTTTGGTCCCATCCAACCTCCCTCCGCGGACTTTCAGCCTTATCACTACTACTCGCTACCGTCATCGTTCTGTGATCACGAAATATGCTTCCCATTGAAATACATTGCTTTAAAATTCGCAATCACCACACGAAAAAAACGACATTATCGTGTCCTGTCCACAACTCAATAGATTCAATAACGTGACCATATCACTGCCATGAGACCGGGCTGGCTGCCGCAG
This sequence comes from Perca flavescens, assembly GCF_004354835.1. Classification (NCBI taxonomy): domain Eukaryota; kingdom Metazoa; phylum Chordata; class Actinopteri; order Perciformes; family Percidae; genus Perca; species Perca flavescens. The sequence goes on along the minus strand of NC_041343.1, from coordinate 31,131,601 downwards.
CAGGGATCGGGTATGCGCCTCTGGTAACCTCTAGTGGGCCTGGCCCAAAATGATGCCGAACCCCGACCCAAGTATGATGGCTTCGCCCTGGCTGTCCTCCGCGTGCCTCTGGGTATCCAACTCTCGGGGTACAAATGTGTGAGTTATTCGAGGAAAAGCAAGATTTGCTCATCCCGTGCGAATATGCCACACAAAACTCAGATGTGGGATATGGCTTCAGTAAAATTTACTGACATCCCAAACAAAGTTATGATAGAATATTTCATGTCCTGTTGGCCCTCTCTTTGCACACGGTACACCAACCAAGCCTGGATGAAAAATCAATACAATAGCAGGTTCTAATTTACATATCAAGCAATTCTCCACAGCTACATTTGCTTTTGTTGTTGTTCTGTAGGGCTTCAACTAACGATTATTTTAAAGGTGCAGTAGGTAGGATTACGAAGATCCAGGATTTACCCAAAGAATTTGAACATCGACAACTTCTCAGTCCCTCCCCCCCCTTTCTGCTAAAGCCCAATACGGTCTCCTAAGCCCCTCCCCCAACAAGGGAGAAGGAATGTGTGTGCCTGAGCAGTGATTGACACGCAGTTAGACACCTCCCCACTGGCCCTGATTGGTGCATCTGAACAGAGAGAGGTGGATTTTTGCAAATCGCACTACAGGCTGTAGGTGGTGCCAGAGGAGCTGGATTTTCTTTTTAATTACCTGCTTCATGTAGTTCTACTGGAACATATAAGGCTTACCTACTGCACCTTTAATTGTCAATTAATCCGATAGTTGTTTGGTCTCTAAAATGTCAGAAAATGGTGAAAATTGGAGATCGGTGTTTCCCAAAAAAACCAAGATGACGTATCAAATATCTTGTTTTGTCCACAACTCAAAGATATTCAGTTTAGAAGAAACTAGAAAATATTCACATTCAACAAGCTGACATCACACAAGTTTAACTTTTTAATTTTTCATAAAAAAAATACCAATTATCAAAATGGTTGACATTGATTTAGTTGTTGCCAACTAATCGATTAATCTTTGCAGCTGTATTGTTCTGCAATGTGTCAAAGAAAACAGACTTTAGGGAATATACAGAAGAGAGAAAAAGCTCAGACGAGGCGACTGCTCTGCAGGAATAAAAGGATAACATTTCTAGTCATAGCAGGTGAAACACTGAGAGTCTACTCTAAATCATTGCACTTCACAGAGAGCTGCCAACTCATTATAGCGAGGTCACAAGCCCTGGCCATGTCTGTGCAAAGATTAAGGTTTATCTCATTAATCCAGCATGAAAGTGGCGTTACTTTTGCATGGCTTTTCAAGATGTTTTTATACTTTAAAGGAGACTTACTATATAGCATTTTCAGGTTCTATTTTATTTGTGTGTCTACTAGAACGAGGGATGTAATGATACACTCAACTTATGATTTTTATGTATTATTTGATTATTTGATGTATTAAGAGGACATAGTGCAGCGAGTTCTCTCTGTGTCTTTAGCTACAGACTGTTGTACAGGTTTCTCTATAGAGCTCCCCTACAGGTTTCTATACAGAGCTCCCCCTACAGGTTTCTCTATAAAGCTCCCCTACAGGTTTCTCTATAGAGCTCCCCTATAGGTTTCTATACAGAGCTCCCCCTACAGGTTTCTCTATAGAGCTCCCCTATAGGTTTCTCTATAGAGCTCCCCTATAGGTTTCTCTATAGAGCTCCCCTACAGATTTCTCTATAGAGCTCCCCCTACAGGTTTCTCTATAGAGCTCCCCTACAGGTTTCTCTATAGAGCTCCCCTATAGGTTTCTCTATAGAGCTCCCCTACAGATTTCTCTATAGAGCTCCCCCTACAGGTTTCTCTATAGAGCTCCCCCTACAGGTTTCTCTATAGAGCTCCCCCTACAGGTTTCTCTATAGAGCCCCCCCTACAGGTTTCTCTATAGAGCTCCCCCTACAGGTTTCTCTATAGAGCTCCCCCTACAGGTTTCTCTATAGAGCTCCCCCTACAGGTTTCTCTATAGAGCTCCCCCTACAGGTTTCTCTATAGAGCCCCCCCTACAGGTTTCTCTATAGAGCTCCCCCTACAGGTTTCTCTATAGAGCTCCCCCTACAGGTTTCTATACAGAGCTCCCCCTACAGGTTTCTCTATAGAGCTCCCCCTACAGGTTTCTCTATAGAGCTCCCCCCTCCAAAGCTGTTCAATTAATCTAAAAAAAAGAGGCATAGTTCCCCTTTAACTAGCGTCACACCCTAGGCTGTTTAAAAAAAAAAAATCTTATCTCAACCGGTTGTAATCTTTATATATTCAAATAGATTTTTAACCAATTAACAATGCATTGTTACATCCCTAACTAGAACATGTTTACATGCTTAAATTTAAAAATAAAAAAAACACTCTCTGCTCTGATTGGTCAGCGTTTCTGCATCTTCAGAGTCTCCGCATCTGTCTTCTGTTGCGGTCTCTGTACAGTCTGTTGCAACCAGAAACTGAGTGCAACTATGCTACTAGGCTTCTAAACCAAATACTACACAATCAGACTTGTTCCAGCAGGAATTCGACCCAAAATTGACAACATTGGCAGCCAAGATTACAGCTTTCCCTGGCGTTAGCATGTAGCTACACGTAGCAGCAGAATAAATAACGTAACTGCAGTAGCCCATGACCGATACAACGATGCAGATGACCATATAAAGAAACCGGCTCCGTGTGAAGTGATGCGAGCCCGAGAGTAGAAAAAACATTTTTGTAACTGGAGCGTTCAGGACTAGCAAGCAAAAAAGTGTCTCAGCATTTACAACTTAATGGCTCTATTTTCTTTTGCAACTTTGGAAAATGTCCATTTAAAATCATCGCAGCATAAATCAGCTTTTGATGGATATCTGTTTTCGTTTTGGTACAGGGACACAGAGGAATCAGCCTTCTGCCGAATGTATGAATATGTAACTCTAATTATAGCGTGCCTATTGTCCAGTGTGAGTCATTCAGTCTGTGCTCTTTTCTAACTGTCTGACTAAAAAACTGAATGTACCTTGGAGGAAATTAATTTCACCCTCATAGCCTTGAGGGACACAACTGAAATGCACTGAATAAATCATTTCATAAAACTGGACACATTTCTTTTCTAAATGTATGTAGCTTTTTGTCACCATGTAACCATTTACATTTGTTACTTTTTTTCTTCCCCGTCCTATTCTTCTCCACTTAATTACCAGCTGCCAAAGCAACATTTTGTACTCATATGCCATCACGTTCACTTTTCAGAGAATACACAACTTGGGCCACAGCATTGAAATGTCATTTTGAAAGTCACTGGACGTGAGTCATCCAGACATCAATCACCGATGTTGAGAGAATTTTTAAACTTCACTTTAGTAGCAGTGGAGGGAGAAGCACAAGCTGCATTCACGCTGACTCCGCGAAAACGCAGGTCTTTCCAAGATCCGACAAATTCAACTTTTGGGAGAAACGCAACCAGACGTCACGCTGCGGTGAACAATCACGTAACCGGTGATCAGACTTGTGAGTGTGTTTTGAGGCAGCCTGGGGAAAGTTGGGGGTCCGCCTTTCATGACCAACCTTGTCTGGACCGTTGCCCGACCAGAGACCTCTACCCGCTAGTGGGCCTGGCCCAAAAGTGTGATGGCCTCACCCTGGCCGTCCTCCACGCGCCTCTGGGTATCCAACTTTCGGGGTACAGATATGTCAGTTACCGTATTTTCCGGACTAGAATTCGCACTTTTCTTCCTACTTTGGCTGGTCCTGTGACTTATAGTCAGGTGCGACTATCAAAATATATATAATTTAACATGTTTTTACATGTTAATTCATTCTGAAAACATCACCGTCTACAGCCGCGAGAGGGCGCTCTAGGCTTGTGACAACTAGAACGCTGCTGCTAAAGACAACTGAGAAAGAAAAGAGATAACAAACTGCAGGTAGTAAAATATGCAGCCGAAAACGGTAATCGCGCAGCAGAAAGAAAGTTTGAAATGAGGGAGAAACTTGTGAGGGAGACTGGAGAAAAGGTGACTCTTACTGCAACGAAGAAAACAAAGAAAGCTAATCGGCTAATCGCAGGCTGAAAGCTAGATGGCCAGAGCTGGAGGAACGAGTCGGGAGGGGCTTGTCAACGGTGCAGCTACGTCTCCACGCCTTTTAATCCATCCATGCTCCACACGCTGGTAGCTAGTTGTTCTGTGTGCTATTGTATAGTTCAATAACTGTTAATGTGTTACATTAACATACCGGACACCTACCGTATCCAGCCTGTGTGCTATTGTGTAGTTGACAGATGAAAAAAAAATCAATTTCTAAATAAATGCGACTTATAGTCGGTGCGACTTATATATGTTTTTTTCCTCTTCATGACGCATTTTTTGACTGATGCGACTTATACTCCGGAGCAATTTATAATCCGGAAAATACAATATTCTAGTAAAAGCAAGATTTTCTCGTCCTGTGCGAATATGCCACACAAAACTCAGATGTGGGATATGGGGGTCACACGAGGTCCCCAGATGATGCTAATCCCATGCGAATATGGCTTCAGTGAAATTTACTGACGTCCCAAACAAAGTAATGATAGTATATTTCATGTCCTGTTGGCCCTCTCTTTGCACACGGTACACCAACCAAGCCTGGATGAAAAATTAATACAGCAGCTTCTAATTTACATATCAAGCAATTCTCCACAGCTACATTTGGTTGGTAGAAAATGCCTCTCCTGTTGTTCTCATGAACTATACGTTCGAAAGCACTGTATTTCCACGTGCACTACAATGACTACTGCTGTATAAGAACGCGGTATGGACGCGTGGGGACAAAGGACTTTCAAGCCACGGAGCGGAGTTCGCTTCCCGGGGAAAACAAAAGACTTTCACCCAGGAAAAATCGTGTTCCTTGGGAGTTCCCAAATCCAAACCACAATCTTTTTCCTTAACTTAACTAGTCGTTTCATTGCCGCATAACGCTAAATTTTTCTTGCCTAAACCTAGCTGTAATCTCAGCTCTCGGTGCCCTGTAACAATCTGTCCGTACTTTACAAAAATAAAACACATTTCAAAAGAAAACACCCAGGTTCATGGTGATTTTGGTGTATAGTTTGTGTCTTTCTCCCTCTGAAGGATATGTACTTTTCCCGGGAGGCTCGCTGAATCTGTATTTTCATCCGTTTCACCATCCGTACCTCCAACGGCAGCGGCCATCTGTATTCTCAGACGTGCGGCCATACCTCAGAGGCCGACAGACTCCGAGCTTTTTTTACTCCTTCACGCCTCAAAGGGTTTCAGATGGATGGATTTCTCGTTGCCCGGGTGTTTAATCTTCCATGTGTTAAACTGTCTGTGCTTTAAGAAGCCTTTGGCTGCGCTGAAGAAGCTGTCTGTGTTGCAGTCATCATTGGTGACAGCCTGTGGTGTCACGTTAAAAAGATCAGTCACATCCGCTGTTTTTGTTCAAACAAATGAATAATGACAGATTTTACAACTGTATGTTGGCACTGGAAATCAGGGCTGTAGCCCACCTTTGTCGAGTCCAAGACAAGTCCAAGACAATGACTAGTCAAGACCGAGTCCAAAGAGGTTTGAGTCCAAGTTTTGGCGATTTTAGAGCCTTTTTAGTGGGACTCAAGCCCCTCAGCCAGTCAAGGAAAGTGTTAACAGGAACTTAGTTTAGGCCAATCGGAGGAGGTTGTGCCAGACTTCTGCCTTTGGCTGAGTCTCTATCTGATCTGTCAGAGGGAGAACAGCAGACGGTTGTGAAGTTTAAAGTTGGTAGTCCCCAGAGAAGAAGTTGGTCATTTCATGGTGCAGATTAGAACCCTAATTGAAACGTAAGCAACTAAAGTTGCTGAATGTTAGAACATTGTGTCAAATTGGTTGTTATTACTGTGACTTATGAAGTGTCAGCTTTAGTTCCATCATAGTGTTAATAGTGTCAAAAAACGTTAGCTGACGTTGTTGTTCAGTGGCTCAGAGATTATCGGCTAATGAAGTTACTGATTTAGCGGGGGTGGGGGGGGGGGGCGGTTAACACTTTTGCAAGGCACTGTATCCGTGTCACATTCTCATTAGGGGGCTGAGCCCCCCCTAAAGGTCTGATTAATCACCGGATGTCCCTCTTTTAGGCCGGATGTCCGTCACCTTCCTCTTTCTTTGTGTTGGCATTCTAACCTCCGGTGGGTTTATGAGGACTATGGTTAACTGCTCCTCAGATCTCTGCAGGGTAAATCCAGACAGCTAGCTAGACTATCTGTCAAATCTGAGTTTTCTGTTGCATGACTAAAACTACTTTTGAACTTACACGTTCCACCAAAACAAGTTCCTTCCCGAGGCTATTTTGCAGAGACACCGTGGCTCCGTCCTTGCTCAGCACTGCCCAAGACGATGGTGATTGGTTTAAAGAAATGCCAATAAACCAGAGCACGTTTTTCTCCCTTTGTGGACTAGTCAGAACCTCCTCCGCAGCGCCTGGGTAGAGCGTGCAGGAGGCAGAGCATTCATAATTTGGTCATGCAACAACTGAGTCTCTTGGCGTCTCTGCAGCTGGACCATTTAATTGCTGTTTTTGCTGTCTTATCACCCTTCTTCTTCACCTTTGGATGTTTGTTTTCTTCCAGTTTTGGCACTGCAGTTAAAGTATGAATTGTAGTTGCTGTCCAATTTAGTGGACAGCTGAAAGATAAAAGAATATAAAATATGTAATTGGAATTGTTTCCCCTTTTTTTTTAACCTAGTGCTATAGTAGGATTGGCAAGATATTCCTAAACTGATCCCCTTCATGGGCGCCCGTTGGCCATTTTTGTGTTGAGAGATCTGTGTTGCACTGTTAGTGGCGGATGTGCAACCATACTGTCAAACTCATACATACACACAGAGGCTCACAGAGGCCCAAACACTGCGAAACACACTTATCCCCCCAGTATCAACATGGCGGATGCTGCTCCGGAGTGTTTGATCCACCAGCTGCAGCCACAGCTGGCCGACTGACATTTTGCCTAATCATTTATAAGTGGTGCGTAAGCAGATGTGTGTCAGCTGCTGCCTCAGGGCTGCACCAAACCCTCCTCTAGCATGTTGCTATACTGCAGGAGGGGCTTTATTTGGATATCGGGATATTTATACTGCAGATATTTTGGCTGATGCTCTCAGTCAGACAGACACACGATGAATGGATGCATTGAGGCTGTCCCGAATGTCTTTTTTTTTGTGCTTTGAAGCTTCGGTACTTATCAAGAGTGATAGAGGCAGTGATGTTTGTTTCCTGTACGGGACTCTCACACCGCCTCAAAAAACACACTGACAAGTCGGATCCACGGTTACGTGATTGGTCACCGCAGCGTGACAGGTTGCGTTTCTCCAAAAGTTGAATTGGTCTCAACTTATTTTGCCACAGGCATTCAAAATCAATAGAAAGTCCCCAGCGTCTTTTGCCAGACTGTCTGGCAACTGACACAGTGTGTGTGAATGCTCAACTAGCCAGTTCTTCAAAAGTTGAATCTGTCTCACCTTTATTACAGTTTTGAAGGAAAAACAAAAACATAAAACGAATATTTGAATCCCAAAATGGAAAATTGCACACCTACCCAACGAACGATATCCAAATATTCGGATCCAGCCCCTAGTGTAAGAGAGACGAACGAAATAGATGCATTGGGGGCTGTCCCAAATACCTTACAGGGAATATTCAAAGCTTTGAGTGGTGGCGGCTACAATTACTGTTTTCATCAGATCATTTATAGATATTGACATTTTTGAGCGCACTTGAAAGCAACTATTTCCCAGAGGAAGAGAGAAAGAACAGAGACGGACAGACTCCGGAAACAGTCAGCTGTTGCACGAACTCCCGGGCATTTCGGGTCTTGTGTTTGGGGTTGTAAAACCTTCTGGTGGCAGCAATAGAGGCAGTGATGTTTACCGTTTCCTGTATGGGGACTCTCACACCACCTGAATACATTCTGACAAATCTGATCCATGCACTGTGACGGGTTGTGTTTCTCCAAAAGTTGAATCTGTCTCAATTTTTTTCCACAGGGATTTAAAATGAGTTAACGGACCAGCGTTTTTGGCAACCGAAACAGTGTGTGTGAATGCTCAGTCAGACAGTTTCTCACTGTATTGGCATTATACACAGCTATACCATCTTTATCTTTATCAAATTTCCTGAAAACACCATGCTTCCTCAGTTTAACGATACAGACATCAACATTTCTCTGTTCTCGGCTGAGATAGATGACATAGCGCTGCATAAATTAGCCAGCGGCTAGCGGACATTTAGCTGGCGGCTTAATCCGGACAAAACACCACAGTGAATTTCAGCCTGCATGCACGTTTATCATGAAAAATTCAAAATTGAATACCTACTGAAAGGAATAGTCGAATATTTGAGTCCAGCCCTAGAACTCATGCTAGTTCACTTCAGGATGGCAGATGGCAAAAGGTGGTAGATAATCATAACTAAGTTTACTGGAGTCAATGATGTGACTGATCAACCTTTTCTTCTGTCACTGTATTTCATTTCTTTTCATTTAAGGAAGGCTTCTTGAGCTGCACACACAATCGGAAACACAAACCCTGTGCGCACACCGCTTCATTCATTCCCTTTGTGTTTTCATGGAGCCTCTTCTGTTCCAGATGTCACCCTGAAGGTGTTTAAAGTGAACTCATAACGCAGCATTGAAGAGTTGCATGTTTCCACAGTTGAAATATCGCAGCTGTGAGCTCTGACAGTTTAATTACCTGTGCTCTATTGACGAATTGTAGCTTAATCTCTGCCACGGTTTGCGATCAGATCGGCATCACTGCAAATCACACAGGGCCCTCTGGCAGCTGTCCTTGTCGGGGTTTTTTGATTTGGTACGAGTGGACCGGAGGCACTCGTTCAAATACTCCCTAATAGAGAAAAGTGAGAAGTGCCTTGGTGTTACTCGTCATAATTTACAGCAGGGGTGTCAAACTCAACTTCGCTAAGGGCCACATTGGAAAATGAGAATCACATCAAGGGCCACACATGTATAATTTACTGACATGCTTTTATTTAATCGAAAAATACTCTATTGTTGCATGTCTCATGTCGTCTTCTTACATAATAAAGCCCTAAAAAAGTCAGCAAAAAAGTTCCTTAGCGATCATAGAATTTAGCACATCAAGCAAAACAATGATTACATTTTTAAAAGCAGGCTACCCGACTTACAACCACCTGTTTAACAGCGTGAATATACAAACTCACAGTCTTAAATCTGCCAAATTCTGCTTTGAGTTTGACGTAATTGTAGTTTGAAAACAGTTTCCACGTTTTGTTGATTTGGCTCACACGGGCCAAAATGAATTGTGAACCTAAACTCATGTGCAGGGCCGGATAAATATTTGCAAGGGGCCAGATTTGGCACCGGCCTTGAGTTTGACACGTATGATTTACAGCGACTAGCTTCTCCGATTGAGCTCGATCCTCAAGGCTGTTTTTCCTCCTGCTGCAGAATTGCTGTTACTTCATCAAAGAAATAAATAAAAGCATACTAATTTGTCTTAGTTACAATGGTGCAGAGACAGATTTGCAGTAATAAGTATAGTCAGAGGTGTCAAAAGTATTCACATTCATTACTCAAGTAGAAGTATAGATACTAGGGTTTGAAAAGACTTTTGTAAAAGTTGAAGTATCAACTCAAGCTTTTTACTTAAGTAAAAGTGTAAAAGTACTGGTTTCAAAACTACTTAAAGTATAAAAGTAAAAGTAATGTAAGGCAGAGATCTTCAACAAGGGGTTCTCAAAGTCATTGCAGGGGGGCCTCCAAATTATTGTAAATTTTTGAGTCTTTTTATTATCTTTGAGTCTTTTAAAATTAAAATGCCTTAACATAATTCCAACATATTATTAGCAAAAATAAATTCCCACTGATGATAGGCTTACTGGCCTATAGGTAAGGTAGTCCCTAAGATATCAGCCCACAGATACAGTTAATCCTAGATTTACTGTGCCACATACAGTATGTCACATACAGTATGTAACATTAAAATATGATTTATAAAATCATGCCAACAATTCATATTTTAATAGCTTATGAAAAAAGGGTATGTAAGAACGCTTTAGGTTACCCTAATAGTTATTGTAGGCCCAGTTTAATATGCAACTTAATTTCATACAATATGTAGTAATAAAGTTATATTAAAATCATACCTGCAAACTCAGAAGGGCTGAAAAAGGTGACACATCTCTGTGTCTGTGTTTTTCAGACAATGGCAGCTACAGTCTGGTGTTACAATCCTCTCCAGTGAAATACAGACACACTTTTACACCGTTTAGCTCTCAGCATTTTAACCGTGTTTACTCCCGCTGCTAGCTAACCGTAGGCTAACGTTAGCTGCTGCCAACTGTAGTGTTAACTAGCGTCCCGTGCGGCGATGTTTCAGTTCCCTCTAACCGTTTTCGGAGCATCAGAGAGAAGCGCAGGCATCTAAGTGGCACCTAAATAAGGCTCCGAAATCAGCGTTGCTATTCGGTCCGGTAGATAACGGTCGTTAAAGCACCGGTGGCGTATTAGCACCGGGTCTGTGCAGGTTTGATGGATCACGTACAAACCAATAGGGTGTATGGGTAGGTAGGGTTATACTTCTCATCCAACCACAATCACATTCACTCTCTCCGGATGGAGCGATCTGGATAGGTTTTTTTGAGTGTGTGTGTGTTTGAACGATGACGAGCTGGAATAAAAACAAGCCGAACTGAAATATGAGTAACGAGGCTATTTTTAAAATTTAAGGAGTAGAAAGTACAGATAATTCCGTGAAAATGTAAGGAGTAGAAGTAAAAAGTATGCTGTAAAATAATTACTCCAGTAAAGTATAGATACCCAAAATATCTACTTAAGTAAGGTAACGAAGTATTTGTACTTCGTTACTTGACACCTCTGAGTATAGTCGATAGTATAGAAACCCTGAAAGGTAACCAAAAGACTTTTCTCAGATCTAATGATTGTAGTTGGACGTTGGAAGTTTTGTCTTTAACATTTTTTTATGTATTATCTGCTCTACCTTTTCCAATGTTTTAGACACAGAAATGAATATAGCAACGGTCAAAACTACCACAAAGGGACACAAACCGACTACAGATGACCACAAGAGACAAAACAACCCCAAAACACAACAAGCCACAAAGAAAGCTGCAACTTTTTGAGGACTGTACTGTAAAGTTCCTCCTGATCTATCCAAACACCTGAAGCATTTTTCCTTGTAATTATGTATGGTATGCCAAAATAGGAACTGCTGCGTCCTTGTAGATCAGAAGCAAAATGTATGCACGTTGAGCACATGCTACATCAGGGGCGGAGCCAGAGCATATAAACATTCGGGGCTTAGCCCAAACCTAGGGGGGTCCGGGGGCATGGTCCCCCGGTGGAGATTTTTTTCCCAATTACGTCAGCTAAATGCACTATTTTTCAGGCTGTTTGAGATAATAGAATGCATAAGGATGCAAAGGAATAGGAGTGTTTCATTAATATTATTATTAGTGTTTTTGTCATTATTAATAATTGCTCAGATTTACACAACAAAAGATTTGACACATGGCACTGACAATTCAACCAAATACAAAGTATTTATTCAATTTCCGCATGGTGACTTATGATGTGGGGGGGTATGGGGGTCCTCCCCCAGAAAATTTTGAGCATTAAACTCTTCATTTCCTGCATTCTGGTGAATTTGTATGCACCTATTTATACCTTTTTTTCTGAATAAATTGATGCTGGAAATCTTAGATAGTAAACATAGATTATAATCCAAATATAAAAACATAATGGAAGATATGGAAGTAAGGCTCTCAGGCATTCTGTATTGCTTTCATCTATTTATTCTCCTGTAGATCAGCTTTTCTAATTATATCTGAGTCAGCACACATGTAGCCTAGGCATCATTTACTCTTCCCTTTTCTTTTGCATCTTTTGTTGAGGAAGTAACCTCCTTAAATGTGCATATGACAATTATTCACGTCAATGATAAATTAATTAATTATAATGAATTAATAAAGCCCTGGACTGTAATATTTCAGATTTGTTTGAGCAAGATTTCTGCTCATGTCCAAAACTTTGTGCACATTCAAAATATATCTGTGTTATCTGAGTTTTGGAGGAGTCGTGATATTTTGAGAAAAATAAAGTTATAATAGTCAATATATTTCACAAAATAATCTACCTGCACCATAATCTGCTGTGCATTACGTGATTGCTCTGCTGATACGTTAGATCTCAGACCTCCTGACAGACACAGAGCCCAGTTTGGGTCTCGGGTCTCTGAATGAGCGAATATTTAGGGAAGTGTCTGTACGCTGCTCTTTGCTTTTTTTCATTGGTTGTTGCGTTAAATCTTATTAGCTATTGTGTAGCTAATGTAGCTTATGTATGGCTGAAAAGTGGCAGGCTCGACTAACAACTCCAGGGGAGACGCGCTTGATTCCTGCCGGTTCCAAAGTGAGAGCGGCGCGCCAGAGACATTTTGGGCGCTGCGGCATATTCAATTTATTATAAATAGTTTTTCCACGTGAGAAATACAATGTGTGGCGGGAGTGCATGACAAAAGACCGAAATGAGTGACTGTCACGCTCAATTCGTGACACTTGAGAGCCTGCAGTCACTTAACTCAAGTGTTACAACAGCGGATTCACAAACCTGCACCACTTGTCCGCGGTTCGTCTGACGCTGCTTCTGAATCACTCTCCGGCCGGTGAGGTCTGTTACTATGGTTACTAGTGTTCCTGTTCCGTACTATAAAAAACGGTTAGGCAGTAAGTTCGCGACACCGATGAAACATACAACATGCATGACAACAGCCCGCCAGCCCCTGATGACAAGTTAACGACGAAGAAGAAGATTTATATTCTTCTTCGTTAGTTTTTATTGGCAGTTGGCAAACAAGCTGCGTGACATCACATTTTTTTCAGGGAGGTATGCCTAAACCTCCCGTCAAATTACGTGTACATTAGTCTTCCACAGAGCCATGGAAAACACTGGATTTGCATGGATAAAGTATAGTCAGTGCTGTTCCAAACCCCAAAGGGGAGAAGCAGAAGCTGAACATAAACAGGAGCGATTGCATATCCTATTATATCGTGGCAGCAACAAAATCAGTAAAGCCCTGGAACGGAGAAACACAGCCGAACAGTTGGTTGGAGCCGCAGAACATGACCATAAAATGATCACATAAAAGAGAGATACCCGGTAGAAGAATGGGAAGAGAAACCAGTAACAGAAGATAATACAAGCTGATGAAAAAGAAGAGGAGAGATTTTTTAACCCTTTCTAACTGCAATAGAAAATAGACTAAAGAGTTGTGATGGTTGGAAAAGTGGGAAGACGAACCAAAATGGCTTTTCATAGTTTTATTTTGTTTCTGTCGACTTTGAATGAAGTGTATTTTACGATGCCAAAAGTACTATTTATTTACATGGAGTCTGGTGGGTTTAGCGAAAGCAATTTCGCAGGATCTTACTCTTTAAGAGAAAGGTCGACCACTTTAGAAATGATTTCCATAATATTGAATATTAATCTGAGCCTTTTAGCAGCAAAACAAGCACTTTTAGTGAAGGTAAATACAAGCTGGATAACTGCCCTATTAAAAGGTGCAGTAGGTAAGACTTATACAACTAACTTTCTGTCATATTTGCTGAAACTGACCCTAAATTCCAGTAGAAGTACATGAGGAAGGTCATTAAAAAAAGAACCTGGCTGCTCTGGCACCACCTACAGCCTATAGTGCGATTTGCAAAAATCCACCGCTCCCTGTTCAGATGCACCAATCACGGCCAGGGGGGGTAGGTGTCAATCACTGCTCATGCACACGAATTCATTCTCCCTTGTGGGGGGAGGGGCTTAGGAGACCGTTTTGGGCTTTAGCAGAAAGGGGGGAGGGACTGAGAAGTTGTCGATGTTCAAATTTTTTGGCTAAGTCCTGGATCTTCGCAATCCTACCTACAGCACCTTTATATATATATATATATATATATATATATATATATATATATACATATATATATATATATACACATATATATATATATATATATATATACATACACATATATATATATATATATATATATATATATATATATATATATATATATATATATATATATATAAATATATAAAGGTGCTGTAGGTAGGATTGCGAAGATTATTTCACACTTTTTTGTTAAGTATATAATTCCATATGTGTTCATTCATAGTTTTGATGCCTTCAGTGAGAATCTACAATGTAAATAGTCATGAAAATGAAAAGGAAACGCATTGAATGAGAAGGTGTGTCCAAACTTTTGGCCTGTACTGTATATACATACATAGTAGCTTTTTTCGCTGCTCCGACTGCAGTAATCTTGTTCAATACTGGACCAATTTTAAAGATTGTTGTTCCCATCAGTCACTTAGACACAAAAACATAGGGCTAAACAGTAGTTCCCCTTCAAGGTTATAATTTCCAAGAAAATAAATGATGGGAATAGATAAATAATAATAAATAATTAATTTGTTCAAAACATTCTGTACATTACGTTGTGTGCAGGTCTGTTTACAGAATTTGAAACAGCAGCACAATGCCAACATAATCAGTCCACCCTGAATAATTAATTAGGAGCAATGGTGGTAATTATGGTGGTTACATGAGGAATTGGACTGAAATTGCTTCGGTTTGATGGACAAGCAAATGGATTTCCAATGTGGTGAAGTAGCACAACATGTCCTGCTTTCTACTGCATGGTTTCTCAACGATGCACATTTTCTTTAATTTAGGGAGAGCACCCAACAGGAGCCCCACATCGCTTTTTGGCATTTTCCCTTTCCTTTATTGTGTTGTATATCTTTTTTTGTGCATGTCATATGTTTACAAAGTGAAAAAGCCCAAAGTCCACCCCAAAGGGACTTACCATCTCCAACAGAAAACACTGTTCACCAACTGCTCCAAACAGCTCTATTGTAGTCCAGCCTTTACTTCAGAGACCAACGTGGTCACTTTGTAACACACGTTATAATGCTCACCTAGCTGCTAGCATGGTACACCCTCATACTCTGCTTCTGACTGGCTAGTAGTCCTTACCTAGCTACTGTCAGGGCACGCCCTCATACTCTGCTTCTGACTGGCTAGTAGTCCTTACCTAGGTACTGTCAGGACAGGCCCTCATACTCTGCTTCTGACTGGCTAGTAGTCCTTACCTAGCTACTGTCAGGACACACCCTCATCCTCTGCTTCTGACTGGCTAGTAGTCCTTACCTAGGTACTGTCAGGACACGCCCTCATACTCTGCTCCTGACCGGCTAGTAGTCCTTACCTAGGTACTGTCAGGACACGCCCTTATACTCTGCTTCTGACTGGCTAGTAGTCCTCACCTAGGTACTGTCAGGGCACGCCCTCATACTCTGCTTCTGACTGGCTAGTAGTCCTTACCTAGCTACTGTCAGGGCACGCCCTCATACACTGCTTCTGACTGGCTAGTAGTCCTTACCTAGGTACTGTCAGGACACACCCTCATACTCTGCTTCTGACTGGCTAGTAGTCCTTACCTAGCTACTGTCAGGGCACGCCCTCATACACTGCTTCTGACTGGCTAGTAGTCCTTACCTAGGTACTGTCAGGACACGCCCTTATACTCTGCTTCTGACTGGCTAGTAGTCCTCACCTAGGTACTGTCAGGGCACGCCCTCATACTCTGCTTCTGACTGGCTAGTAGTCCTTACCTAGGTACTGTCAGGACACGCCCTCATACTCTGCTCCTGACCCGCTAGTAGTCCTTACCTAGGTACTGTCAGGGCACGCCCTCATACTCTGCTTCTGACTGGCTAGTAGTCCTTACCTAGATACTGTCACGACACGCCCTTATACTCTGCTTCTGACTGGCTAGTAGTCCTCACCTAGGTACTGTCAGGGCACGCCCTCATACTCTGCTTCTGACTGGCTAGTAGTCCTTACCTAGCTACTGTCAGGGCACGCCCTCATACTCTGCTTCTGACTGGCTAGTAGTCCTTACCTAGCTACTGTCAGGGCACGCCCTCATACACTGCTTCTGACTGGCTAGTAGTCCTTACCTAGGTACTGAGCATGTGCGACTCCCAACATAGATGTTGCAGCAGTGAGATGCCTCACTCTGTAGCTAAACTAGAGAGCTCAACACACAGGGTGAAAAGAGGAGCTGCAGCAATGTGCAGTATAACAAATATATGGTGTTGTGATATAACCTCTAAATACAGTTATGAACCTGAAATGAGCCTAATATGAGCACTTTAAAGCATGTAAACATGTCCTAGTGCAAAACACAAAATACACGTATGAACCTGAAAATGCTATACAATAGATCACCTTTAAACGTGGAGCACCTTAAATGACACTCCATTTCATTTATTGAATTGCCGAGCTGTTCGCCTATACGGTATTATCAGCCGGCAAAGGTGCAGCCAAGTCTCTTGATAAAGTGAGATATGAAAATGTGAATTAAACTGAACGATGGCTTATGAGCCTGGAAAGTGAAATGAAAAGTAAACAGCTGCCTGTCATGAACCAAAGTGTAAAAAAAAAATAAATAAATCCCCAGCGCTTTCCATTCTCAAAGTCAGCTTTCATCCAACTGCTACTGGAGAATATATTCCTAAAACGGCTGGGAGCAGCTTATTAGCAAGTGAGTGAACTAGTTTAATATAGATATTAGTCAAATATATGGGGTGAGAGATAAGATCTGACCGGTTATCGCACACACACAGACCTATGTAGTCTGGGGCTGAATTAAATGCCCGTCGAGAGTATGTAATCCATGAGCACTAACACTGCTCCTTCTCTCGCTCTCCAGGGAGACGCTCGGTGTGACTAACGGTCCGATTCCTTCAGTCCGGGGGAGCCAGGAGAGATGTGACAGACCCGCTCTGCTCGTGACCTATCGGCTGAATAATTACAGCTAACCTGCCTTCTCCACAGGGCTTTTCTTCGGTGCTATAAACGGCCCCCGCTGTCACACACTAATGGGGAATGACGGCCCTGTCAGTGTCGCGGCGGCAGGCGCAGGTCACAGGGGAACTGGGTGGACGTAATCGGGTCGTATCCTTTTAGTTCGTGGGCAGGCTTCCCGCTAGAAAAAGTGTTAATCTACACGGTTACACGGTGAGGCAAGGAGACTGTCATTCCCCTGGAAAAACACTCCCAGAAGTCATTTGTACAAGCAGCAATTACAAATTAAATTTATGTTCAAATTGGCGGCGCCCTCTAGTGGCCGTAGTAAAGCCGCCTACACGCGATAAGCGGATTTGCTCTCTGCGCACCCAAGCCCGGATTACCCAGTGGCCCAGGGACCCATGTGCCCATGCGCACTTGGGGCCCAAGCAAAGTCTTGATAATTATCCAATCAGAATAAAATAAAAGTTGTTTACAAAAAATGAAGTCTCGTGATTGTGTGTTTTATAAGTCAGTTGGATGACTGGGCAGGTAATGATTGGGAGAAGGCCACATGCTCTGTGTAGATTGCCTAATGGTAAAGGTGGGTGGGCATAGAGCAGGTTGTTTACATCGTACTGATTCAAGATCAGTTTTCTAAGAACAAGTTGAGATTGAAAGAGTGGAATTAATTTGTAACTGATCCCCGGTCAGATTGGGTTGTATCAGTGAGTGAAAGTGTGGAAAAGGGAGAGAAAGAAGCGGCTGCTATAAAAAAAAAAAAGCCCCACGAATGAAAAGCTTTTTAAAAAGAGCTGGGAATGACAACAGAGGAGGATGTCGAGGAGCTAGCCAACGTTAGCTTGGAAGAATCGCTGCCTTCTACCAGCTACGCTCAGCCACGGCTAACGGTAGCTAACGTTAACTTTAGCGAAGTTGTTGTGGAAAAAGACAGAGATGAGGCCGGCGGTCATCAGCATTACAGAACAAGGTAATGGCCCCTCAGGTACCATCATCTCTGGAGACCCTGCACTATGGGGACCGATTATAGAGATCGTCCGGGAGGAAGTTATAACCAAAGGGATATTAGCCTTTCAGAATCGGCGGCTAAATGTCCAGCATCTCGGAGGGGGGACTAGGCTGGCGGCACAAGCTGTTCTGAGTAGGGTTAGGGTACCGAAACCCAGTTCCACTATTCCGGTTATTCGGTTATTTCGGTTCCACTTAATGTGTCGAATGAAATATTTTCCCTCTATCTCACTTTCTTTGTAGTCTACCGTTAGCTAGCTACCGTAAATGTAGGCTACTTTTAAAATGCCATATTTTCCCCTCTGGGCTGACCAAAACGGTCGTAAAAGCACCTTGAGGCTACCACATCTATAAAAGAGCCTTTCTTTGATGTCATTTTTCAGTTTTTCACGAATCGGTTTAAGAATTGGAATCATTTTAAAAAGTACCAGTTTCGGCATTGGAATCGTAAAAATCCCAACGATACCCAACCCTAGTTCCGAGCACACATCGCTGGTCGCCTGTGACATCATCAGTCTGTGTGACATCATCTCTCGCTTTCCTTCACCCGTTGTCTGTCAGCTGCTCATTGTTCACCTTCTTCTAAAATATTAAAAACACTAAAAGCAGAGCCAGAAAACCCAAAGCGTTATGCATGTGGTGTAGCTCCATTATTTCTTAGACCAGAAGTATCGGCCAGTTTTGGATATTCTGTCCAATGAACAAGTGGCCGCTTCGATCGCGTGACGTGTGTTTACATTGTTTTGGTGCGTCTTGACAAACGCAAACCGAACCAAATGAAAAATGCAAAAACCCCACCAAAGTCCAGAGTCCACCAAACTATACTATGTAGGTGTGAAAGTGACCCAAATCTGAGGCTTGAATAACTCTTTCTTTTGGCAGTCCTAAAGGAGATGCATCCAGGAATTGATCAATAGTTCATAGGGTTGGTTTTCACCCATTCACAGCACCACCCCAACCTTAGACGGTTGTGTTATTGTGTTTCATTATTAGGCATGTCATGCTCCAGTTAAACTTAATCATATTTACAATGATTTAATTTTCTTTGTGACGGAGAGCAATGGCCACAGCAACAGAGGGAAATGACTTATGTCGAAACATACGTCTGGTGTCAATGAAGATTGCTGAGCTTCTCTTAAATTCACTGGATGTTGTCTTCACTACCAACAGTCTCTACCTGCATCTGAAACATTTTGGAGAAAACCACCCCAGTATCTCGAGGAGCTGCATCCATATTGGAGGTTAAAAAAACAAAAAACAAATACATCACATCATTGAATCTTTGAATGTTGAAAGGGTAAATTCAGGGTTGTCTCAACATGCACCCTATTTTCTGTGTGTAAATGACTGATGGAAACAACAATCTTTGAAACTGGTCCAGTATTAAGCGAAAACACTGTGGCTGGCAGCCGCAAAACAGGCTGCAATGTAATCCTTATGGGCAAATGTGCATCATCAATTTACGTCCACTAAAAGTTCTGTTTTTGCCACCAACAGACTCAAATTATTATTATAAGGGTCTGACAACATTATACAGAGAAAGACCTTTTTTAAAAGAGTAAAATACTCAGGACTTTTAGTATGTATTGACCCAGCATATCTCCACCAGACTCCATGTAAATAATCAGGACTTTTAGCGTGTATAGAGCCAGCATATCTCCACCAGACTCCATGTAAATAATCAGGACTTTTAGTATGTATAGAGCCAGCATATCTCCACCATACTCCATGTAAATAATCAGGACTTTTAGCGTGTATAGAGCCAGCATATCTCCACCAGACTCCATGTAAATAATCAGGACTTTTAGCGTGTATAGAGCCAGCATATCTCCACCAGACTCCATGTAAATAATCAGGACTTTTAGCGTGTATAGAGCCAGCATATCTCCACATGTAAATGGGTGAATTAAGGGTTTATTTCAACCAAACCAGAGTGGTGATTGTTGGAACAGTGGAAAGATGAACCAAGACAGCTTTTGATAGTTTTATTTAGTTTCTGTCGACTTTGAAAGAAGTGTGTTTAACGATGCCAAAATTACTGTTAATTTACATGGAATCCGGTGGGTTTACCACAAGCAATTTCGGGAATGTTTTTACATTTAAAAAAAAGGGACTTACTCTCTAACTGAAAGGTCGACCTCCTTAGAAATGAACTTACAGTGGAGCTTGTTTTGCTGACTGTCAATTACAGCGGTCTTGTTTAATACTGAACCCGTAGGTGTAATTTGCATTGCATGGTAACCCAACTCGGTCTCACGGCAGTTCGTGTAAATGTCCACGTTATTCTTAATCTATTGATACGTGTTCACGGAGACGTTTTTCTCGTTTTTTACGTGTAAATGTCACATTATTTTTTTACGTGTAAATGTCACATTATTTTTTACGTGTAAATGTCACATTATTTTTTACGTGTAAATGCCAAATGTCACATTATTTTTTACGTGTAAATGTCACATTATTTTCTCAGGGAAAGGACGCCGGGAGGTGGCCGAAAAGGACGCTCCATAAGCCGGAAGGCGCCCGCGAGACGGCCCGCTGGGGAAGCCTCACAATAACGGGATGGCGGAGGTTGGGTTTAGGAAAAAACTTACGAGGAAAGGGCGCCTTAAACGGCGGGGAAAGGGCGCCGTAAACGCCGGGAGCCACGTCAGTAACACGCGGGACAAAACGCCACACGCAGGGACGCCATCCCCAGGAAACAAAGCGCCGCAAACGGGACGCGATCCCCACTTGCCCGGGTGAAAGTCCTGTGTTGTTTGACCCATCCACCACCCCGACCAACCTCCCTACGCGGATTCTCGGCTTTTTATATTACTCCCTACAATTTCGTGCTGTGGCCACAAAATATGCTTCCCATTGAAATACATTATTTTACATTTTCGTGTTGTCCACCACGTAAAAACCGACAAAAACGTCTCCGTGAACACGTATCAATAGATTCAAATAACGTCACATTTACACGAACTTCCATGAGACCGGGCTGTTACCCCTATAATTAAAACTGGGCCTTTTTTTGACGTTTTTGTCGCGTTTTCAATGTTTTTGTTGCTTTTTCCGACATCTTTGCCAATTTTTTTATGCGTGTTTTTTGGAGTTTTTGTCGCCTTTAAAAAATTTACTATTTCTTTGACGTCGCATTTTAGTTTTAAGGTTTTTGTCGCCTTGTTTGAGTTTTTTGAGTCACTTTTTCCGACATTTGTTACCTTTTGACATTGTTGTATGAGATAGGGTCCAGGTGAATGTTCTGCATTCCAGAAATGTCACAATCACAAAAACAAGAAAATACTCTTAGTTTTCCATTCCCCCTCAGGTTAAGTGTGTGTGTGTGTGTGTGTGTGTGTGTGTGTGTGTGTGTTGAAGATCAATGTGCTTTTGTTCAAAAGGTTTAGTATTGATTGCGTTCTTGCTGAAGTAACATCCCAGCTGTCTTCCAGCAAATCCATTCACACTCCTTGAGCAGGATAACTAACTGACCCACCGATGCATGAAGCTGCTCAGCGGACACGTAGAAGCCTGTCGTCGCACCAGGCAGATCGAAGTCTGAAATAATGCATCTGTATCCATTATTCAGCATGATATAACCGGAGCCTTATAACTGCTGTTCTGTTGTAAAGAGCCAGTCGTGCAGCAGGGATTTCCGGAAGCAACCGTAAATAACAACAAGTCCTCCAAACCATACATAGATATATATGGATTGTTTCTTCCTTCCTGCCCTCTAATGCAGTAGTGTCAAACACAACTTCACTAAAGGCCAGACGTGTAGTTTACTGACATGCATTTATTTAAAAAAAAAAGTCAAATATCTGTGACTGTATTATTGCATGTCTCGTATAGCATTCTCACTTACAGTTTGGTCGACATAAAGTCCTGAAAAAGTCAGTAAAAAAGTTCCTTCATAGAAAACAGCACAAAAGAAGGTTGAATAAAGCAACAAAAGGTTGGAAAAAGTAGAAAAAGGGGCCAAAACTTCAGGAAAAGTGACAAAAACTAAGTTGCCCAAAATATATTGTGAACCTAAATTGATATGACTTCAGTTTGACACTAATACGACTCAAAGGAGCGTTTCGTCAAACAACGCCCCTAATGGTTAGCCTGGCTGGTCCTACCAGACTCTGGTCCACTAGCCTGGTCCTACCAGACTCTGGTCCATTAGCCTGGTCCTACCAGACTCTGGTCCACTAGCCTGGTCCTACCAGACTCTGGTCCTACCAGACTCTGGTCCATTAGCCTGGTCCTACCAGACTCTGGTCCTACCAGACTCTGGTCCATTAGCCTGGTCCTACCAGACTCTGGTACATTAGGCTGGTCCTACCAGACTCTGGTCCTACCAGACTCTGGTCCTACCAGACTCTGGTCCATGTCATGTGTCCAGAGAGTCTGGCCACTCTCCATTGACAAGTCTTAACTTCCTTGAAGGCGGGCACTCTGCTGAAGTTTAAAACTATTGGATCTGCCCAGAGCCCCTCTGGATCTGCCATAACCAATCGCTAACGTTTGGTCGTGATGTTGGCTTAGCATCGCTAGCGTTAGCCTTAGCCAACTCCTTCACCGCTAACGGAGCGAGCTGGAAAATCAAACTGTTCCCGAACCCCGTGGGGAGGAGGGCCACAACAACATGGCCCCCCAACACAACTCAGCAAAGACTGGTCTTGCTCGGGCTTTAGCTTCTGGATATGGCTTCGCTTGCATCTTTCTCCACTGTCATTACGGAACTACAACTCAAACTAGCGCACAACCTCAACGCCATCGTTCTCAGCCACTCCCTCTGTTCGCTGACTGGACCGGTAAAGACTTGGCCGGAGAAAAACCCACAAATATACCGCAAACCCAGACGTAGTACTGAAGGAAAATGAAAATTGAGCGGAAGTACGTAGGAGGGCGGAGCCAGGCTACCTAGCGGGGGCTGGAAATACAAACTCATATCTAAAACCAGAGAATGTCAGTTGCATTTTTTTAAACTCGTAATGAGGGATATGATTTGTTATATAAGATTTTCAAATCATATTAAGCTGCTTTTCGTGAGTTGATATAAATGTAACTCATTGTGTTAAATCAACATTATTATCGATCGCAGGCCTCTGCATTGAATCAAATACCCAGATTTTGTGATAGCAGCTATAATATCTTATAAGGAAAAAGCCTGTGACTTACATCCCTATCAAATTCAAACAGATCAAAATCAAAGAGTACGGTAGGTATAGTTTACAATATACTCCATGCAAGTGTAATTCTCAAAAGAAAGAAAACATACATTTACTGAATACATTCAAAGGCCACCATGAAGCACATGCAGCGTTTTATCTACATATTGTGTGTCCATGCGTGGGTGTCTACATGTTCCACTTAATTACTTTGAATATTCTCAACATCACGATGAGTGTGAGCAGAAGTGGACCGCAGACACTCCACCACGAAGTAACGCCACGCTGCGCTATTTGTCTCCACTCCAGATGAGAGAGGGAGCTTCATTTCCGTTTGTGTATCATGTAATTGTCGGGGTCATTTCTTTTGGTATTACCAACCGTAACTCTAAGATACTTCTATAAAAATAAATTGTGATGTTGACAGTGGAACCAGTCACCAAGTAGGAGGGCACTACTAGTTACCTACCAGTGTCAATCCATGTTTGGGTCAACATCTGTCAGGCCGCAAGCCCCATCAAAGTCTCAGCGTTGTGTTTAGTGGGACGTTGGATGTACCAGGGGCATGTGGACGGGACAGGGAAACAGGAGTCCAAATGGTGGTTGAGGCAAGCAAAACCTTCCTCCTTTATTGAGCTTTTGGAAAACAAAAGAGAATATCTAGCCACTTTGGCTTTTCGTTGATAGAACCATCATATTTCCACATGTAAATGGGTGAATTAAGGGTTTATTTCAACCAAACCAGAGTGGTGATTGTTGAACGGTGGAAAGATGAACCAAGATGGCTTTTTATGGTTTTTATTTTGTGTCTGTCGACTTCTGTCAAAGTGTGTTTTACAATGATAAAAGTACAGCTTTTTTAAATGGAGTCTGGTGTCTGGTGAGATTGGCAATGGCGATTTTGGGGCTGTTTTAAGATCTTACTCTTTTACAAAAAGCTCTATCTCTGTAGGGATCCTTTCCATTATTTTGTCAGACACTAAGAATAATAATCTGAGCCTGTCAGCGGCAAAAAATAAAGCACTTTAGTTAACGAGAAATTGATGATGCTCAATTGCCCAATAATGTTGCATTGCTGCTTTTTTCTTCCAACTGCAGCAATCTTACTCAATACTGGACCAATTTCAAAAACTGCTGTTCCCATCAGCCACTTACACACACAAACATGGGAAAAAAAGGTTGAAAAATGCCAAAGTAAACCTTTAAGTCATCACAGAAATCTCCCTGTGGTGATAACAATTGCAGCTGGAAGGAGTAGGAATCCAAACAAATGGTTGTTTTTTTTCATTTGTCAGTTCACTGGAAATCAGAATGATATGTAGAGATGCTTTGGCATGATGTGAGTGTCTGACACAGCAGCAGCAAACTCAAGCAGTATTGTAAGGTAAGAATTTTCACCTATCTGCACTTCCGTTATTTATATTTCTGGAAACTTTCACTGCTACTCCACTACTTTTCCTAAATAAAATGTGGACTTTTACTTCACATTTCCTCTGAGCATCTTCGTTACTCGTTCTTCTTCTGCCTATTTTCCCCTACTCGGGCATGGGCCACCTACTCGTTACTTGTAATAAATGTTTTCGTACGTTGGAGTGAAAGATACTTCTTCACAATTCTTTTTAATTCTTTTTCTGTTTTTCTCTTTGTTGATGTCAGACTTTGAGTCAGATGTTTAAGAAGGTGTGGAAACCCTGAATATCATGGCCTAGAAATCTAGACGCACCCTAGTGGCAGCAAATGTAATTTGCAGCCAGGGTCAGTCTAGCAACTCTCCGTTGGCTCGCGAGCTGGAAAAAACAAATTCTGGTCAGGCCAATCACATCGTGTATAGAGTCAGTGGGCGGGGCTTATGGATTCGGCTTTAGCCGTGACTCTGGAAGACTTGGAGTTCAGCTTTTCTTTGAGATAAAGAACAAAGAACGGCACTAAAGTAATTCTTCAAAAAGGAAGATGTGTTCGGAGATTTGCTGACCCGGATACGGAAAAATTTTAATCCATCAACTAGCGTTGCTCTGCCTGGTTTAGCGCTATCCTATCGATTAATTGATTTATTTTGGATTTGACAAACAACATAATCCAAAGGATAGCATGTTAAAGTGTAAACACTTATTTCCAACATGGTCCTTGGTGTTAAAACATGCAACACATAACAAAGACCTATTTCTGGTCAAAAACAATAACATATAATACAAATCATCCAAGGTTTAAAAGCATTCTAAAATCAAAGAATCATAAATCACATAAAATAATCGATCTACTCTAACTAAAAAATATTGGCTACTCTGTTCCATAAAAATACCTTTACTTTATATCTAAAAGCACCCCTGGTATTTACAATTTTGAGGAAAAGTGGCAGATTATTCCACAATGTTATACCTGTATAAAAAAAAGAACTTCTAGCTGCATTGTTGACTCTGGGCACTTTACAAGAACGGACACTGGCCCGAGTATTGTGATTATGCTGTGTATGAACCATTTTTATATGGGAATGTAAATATTTGGGAGCAGAGCCATTTATAACATTAAACATATGATTCAACTTTAACTGCTCCACTCTAACATGAACTGGCAGCAACCCTACCCTTTTAAAAGCATCTCTACCAATATGAGTCCGGGGTGGTGCATTTAACAGGTAGCGAATAACATTAGTTTGCATCACTTGCAGTCTATTTTTAAGTTTAACTGATAATCCACAATACCAAGCAGAACATGCATAATCAAAATGACATTGAATCAATGATATGACCAGTAATTTCTTAATAGAATAATCTAGATGCCTTGTCCTGCGATACAGGAATTTCAGTTTACCGGCACATTTGGATAATATTTTATCAGCAATAGATTAACAGGTTAACGACTGTTCTAATGTTAACCCCTGGTATGTAACACTTTTCTGAGACACTATTTCAGTGCCATTACATGTAACCTTAAGTGCATTTGTTCTAGACAACTTCTTTTTGTTCCAAATAAAATGGACTCAGTTTTTCCCAAATGTATTGAAAGCCTGTTGTCTGTAAGCCACTTACTAACACTATTTAATTCATTACCTAGAGTCTTCTCAATCTCGCTGATATCATCCCCAGAAACCAGTAATGCAGAGTCATCAGCATATAAAAGCAGCTTACATTTCACCGCAGCTGGCATGTCATTAATATAAACTAAAAATAAAAGAGGATTGAACCTTGGGGCACCCCACAAGTAATATCCTGAGGATCTGATATGGTCCCCTCAACATCACAAACTTGACTCCGTCCAGTGAGGTAAGAGGTGAACCATTTCACAGCAGTATTTCTGAAGCCTATACATTGTAGCTTTGATAGGAGTATTGCATGGTTTACAGTATCAAAAGCTTTTTGCAAGTCAAGAAGAATCATGCCCACATACTTTCCTTCATCAAAGTTTTGTCGAATATGATCAAATAAATGAATAAGACAGGTTTCAGTAGAGTATGCTGCTCTAAAACCAGACTGAAGTTCATACAATAGATTTTGTCAAGGTACTCTTCCACCTGCTCATACACAAGACGCTCAAACACCTTCGATACGGCTGTCAGAATTGATACAGGCCTATAATTACCAACATCTGATCTGTTATTTTCTTAAAAAGGGGAACTACCCTGGCCCTTTTCATATCGCTTGGAAAGATACCCTGACTTAACAATAAATTTATTATATGGGTAAGTACCCTAGAGATTACATCGGCACTATCACTCAAAAATCTGGACTGAATTAAGTCCTGTCCAGTGGCTTTGTTAATTAACAATGTGGATAGACACATTCTCAAAATCATCAGGAGTAACATGTTTGTTCTTATAATAGGAGTTTACAAACAATGGGCCATATCTACCTGACACACTTGGCAACTTATCAACCAGACTGGCAGCAACTGTTGTAAAAAAGGTATTAAAACGCAAGCAACCTGCTTTTTTTCAAAAATCATCTTATCCTCAATAACTAATCCAATATTACCAGACTTAGATTTTGATTTTCCCTTAGCGCCCATATCAGTGAGAACCTTCCATAACTTTTTGGGCTGATGTGAGTTGTCAGTAATAGCATCAGCATAAAATTCAGATTTTGTTTTCTGTACCTTGTAACTAGCCTGATTATGAAAATATATATATTTATCATAATCACAAGACAAAGTTGACCTCTTAAACTTTCTGAACCATTTATCACGTTGTCTAATGAATGTCAGAAGTCATCCAAATTGCACTTCTCTGTTTGATTCTGGTTTCCTTCATTGGTGCAACCTTATCAAGATCAGCTACAAAGTGCTGTTTAAATAAATTCCAAGCCCCATCAGTATCATTGCTGCCTAAAACATCTGACCAATCCCTCCTGGAAAGCCTTTCTTTAAATTTCTCAGCTGTGTAATGTTTAGTGCATCTGTACCTAATTGAACTATGCTTAGGATTCCTATTGCGTGCAGAGGGAATTTGAAAGACAACCGTTTATCCCGCCCCTCGGATTGAGCCCTGCCAATGGTGAGTTCCCAGACCCAACATCTGGATGTGGGTCTGGCTTGTCAGGCTATGAATATTACGCTTTACAATAAGAAAGCAACAATAAAGATCATAATCAAGGTTTTTTTTTTACTTTTACTTCTAAAAATTAAGTATATTTAATATCAGAAAATTACTTTCGATACAGTACATTGCAGATACTTTAAGACTTTTACTCAAGTAACATTCCAAAAAGGGGACTTTAACGTCTACCAAAGTCTTTTTTCGGTAACATACCTGTACTTTTATTCAAGTATTGCTTCCAAGTACTTTATACAAGACTGAACTCAAGTAATCTGCAATCTGTATGGACGAACATGTCACACTGGCGTGCGAGGATGTGTACAAACTTCCTGGCGTTTAAATATGTTTGCCTTGTTTCCATTTAATGTCCCAAAAACCATTCAACTTGTCAAAGGAAATTTTCTCCACTTGAAATTAGCTTCTCCTAATGAAATTTTAATTTGTTATTATGAGCACAGTCGGTGCCTGAAGCGCTGCCTGAGCGCAGGAGATTTTAAAAGCCTTGAACGCACTCGACTTGCAAACAAATGGATTCCAGGCCGAGAGAAATTGGATGTATCCATTAAAGTGACGTTACCCAAGCAGAAAATGGAATCTGACCCATTTGTCTCCAGCCAATGACAGGAATTCAGTCCAACACAGAAGACCTAATAGCTGAGAGTGCATACAGAATTGGGACAGAGTCATTCCACTTGACAATAATCATGGGATCCTATCAAGTCAATGACTGCATTTACCACAAATGCTTCTGTTGGAAGATTGGGCAATTTTCTGTCCGGCAATTACTTTCCTGTTATGGGCCTGAAATAGATTTTCTAGAGGCGAGGTGAGGATTGCCGACAGTTGAAACATTCCCAGAAAGAGAAGTTTGTATTGTGAGAGAATTTTGTGTAACATTTTTGTTACAGTACAGCCGAAGAAGTCGTAGTGTTGCATTACACATTTCTGCTCTCGGATTTTATCCTTCTATGGCACTATGTGTTCACGTTACAGCTTTATCAGGCCGGCCCCTATTGGCCATGAAATCAATGAATGCATTTTTAACAGGAGCTTGCACTCATGAATCAAACTTGAAACCTGTCACGTCTTGCATCAGAAGGATGCCATCATTCCCATTGACGGAGGGAGTCATACGTCTGCGTTATTGTGTGGCTCTGCTTGATCGTCAGCCTCTTCTTGATGTGTGCATGTAATTTATCCGCTGTTGAGATCCGTGCCAGACATCCACAATCCTCGGTAATGGGATGGCGATGAACAGAATGTTTTCCTTCTCCAGAATGGGACTCATTTAGATATTCTTTTGATGTTACAAAATGCATTTTTTGAGACACCCAGGCCCATCAAAATGATAAGCATTTGCACCTGCAAAATTCACTTTGATACCTCTCTCTGGCAGACGTGCTGCTACATCACGGCAGCTGATCCCCAGCCAAGGTAGAGAATGGGACTGATACCATTTTGTTTAAGTGCTAAAAAAATACTGTAAGTGATCCGGGCTGAGACAGAATTGATGGCCACATGATGCCACTGAATTTATATTACCCTGAAACGTCCTTTCTGAGGAAATGGGCTGGTGTAGTCTCGACTGTAAAATACAACACTAAAACCTAACTGAACCGTGCTGAAAAATAACTGGCTGTAGTAGATAGTATTGCTTGGAGGTTTATGAACTTTGCTAACCTGAAAACAGGAATTTTAGTGTTAGTTATCTTATTAGACACTCAATAATGTTCACATTTTCTTTTGAGAGGGTCTGAAAACTTCCGTTGTCTCTTTTCAAAATGAGCTTCAGTTTAAAAGTTTAGTTTCAGTTAATAAAAATTAATTAGGAATGTACGTTGTGCCTATTACAAGCTGCTACCGTCCTCCATGTCTGTGGAGTCATTGAGGTAAAAATAGTTTTTAACTTGAACTCTGATTTAGCTTATTTTTCTTCAGAACTGGGTACTTTCACACCTCATTCGTCAAAACAGTGCATTTATTTTGGATTATCTAACTATTAGTCTTGCACTGCCAGACGCTCCTCCGCAGTGCTGCGAAGGAGGGTCTGGCTAGTCCACACATCATTCTGGGATGGAAGAAAAACGTGCTCTGGTTTATTGGCATTTCTTTGAAACAATCACAATCGTTTTGGGTGGCGCTAAACAACGCACGGAGCCACGGTGCCTCTGCAAAATTACGTTCAAAAGTAGTTTTAGTCGTGCGAGAGAAAACTCAGATTGGACAGACAGTCTAGCTAGCTGTCTGGATTTACCCTGCAGAGATCTGAGGAGCAGTTAACCATAGTCCTCACAAATCCACCGGAGGTTAGAAAGCCAACACAAAGGAAGCCCAAGGCAACGGATATCTGGCCTAAATGAGTGAAATCTGGCGGAATATCCGTTGGCAACGGAGCAATCCCGGAAGTGGAACGTCGTCGATATAGCCCACATGTGTCAAACTCAAGGCCCGGGGGCCAAATCCGGCCCCTTGCAGGTTTTGATCTGGCCCGCATTTCAATTTAGGTTCACAATAAATTTGGGGCCTAACCTAGATTTTGTCGCTTTTTCCAAAGTTTTTGGTGCTTTTTTTTTTTTCATTTTTGACGCCTTTTCTGGTGGTTCATGAATTTTTTTTTCTTCAATGCTTTAGGCGCTTTGTTTTAACGTTTTTTTTTTACGCTTTATTCAATGTTTTGGCACTTTTCCGGTAGTTTTATGCTCTTTTACAATCTTTTTGGCACTTTTTCAGATAATTTTGACGCTTTTTTTCAGCCTTTTTCCAACTTCTTTCAACGTACTTGTCGCTGGCTGAGGAACTTTTTAGCCAGACTTTTTTTTGGGGCTTTATGAGGCCCAAAATGTAAGTGAGAAGACTACAGTATATGAGACATGCAGTAATACAGTCAAAATATTTGAATTTTTCTCTTAAATAAAGCAAGTCAATAAACGCTACAGGTCTGGCCCTTAATGTGATTCTCATTTTCCAGTCTGGCACTCTGGGAAACTGAGTTTGACACCTCTGATATAGACTATCTAACTATAAATCGAGGAAATTCTGTGCGTGTGTGTGTGTCTCCCGTATGC
Source organism: Perca flavescens (assembly GCF_004354835.1). Classification (NCBI taxonomy): domain Eukaryota; kingdom Metazoa; phylum Chordata; class Actinopteri; order Perciformes; family Percidae; genus Perca; species Perca flavescens. The sequence continues at coordinate 31,100,962 of NC_041343.1, read as the reverse complement.
GCAGTACAGCGGCAGGGTGGCGTGGAGTTGCTAACGGAGAGCCCAAGCACGTCTTTGCAGTGGGCAACAGGTGTCGTGCCAAAAAGTCATCATCAGCAAAAAAAAAAAAAAATTGCTGTCTACCCTACTCGCAAATGATGAAATTAATCGTACACAAACACACGTTAGATAAACGCCCATGCTCTTGGGCTCTCCGGCACGTTGTTTAGTCGCTGGCGGTTGCGCACATTTTTCCGGCCAATCTGAGTGCTGTTGCGACTTTCCCATCAGGCTGCACCCGGTTCTCTGCTTCGCCCCACATGGGCCACATCGCTACCTGGATGTGTGACGACTACACGAAAAAAGAGGCACACGCCGAATCTCTAAATGAGCCACAGCCGAGCCACGCCTATTTGAACCACACTTAGATAAAGTTGTGAAATAAAATAATGGGAACCAAGCAACCGGCCCGTTTGGAACGCGCACTGCACTAGTAACTTTAAAATCCGGTGTTTGGTGTTTAGAGCCCCCAACGTCGTCTTCCAGGCAGCGCTGCTGGAAGGTACTAGGATTAGGCAATGGTTAGGGTTAAGGTTCAAGTGCCTTGAAGTCAACGTTGGGGGCTAAAAACACCATCGAGCTTAAAATCCACTAATTATTATGACCACGGCTCGCTCGTTGTCTGTGTGACTATCCCAGAATGCATCTATGGTGTATGCAAGACCTTGCTCCACAGCACTGTGGAGATATCTCCGTCAATGCAAGACCATGCAGGCGCATGCAGGTGGACTCCTGCCACAGCTTTGACCGTGAAGCTCGGCAGACAGAATGATGGACTGCAGATGGAGGACGCTGTATGTGTCCTTCCTCCGGGTCACTCCACCCGACCTCCGCTCCGTCACTGTTTTTCCGCCTCATTAGAAACCTCTCTCCCGCTCTTCCTCCATCATCTCACCTCACCGGCTGCTCGACAGATGGCAGCTGCGGTGCTTTGACACTCGTGGCGTTTTTTTTCTTCCTTTTTTCAGGAGATAATTGGCCAGATCAAGATGAAGCTACACTGACGCGACAATGGAGGTTTTCAGTGAGAGTTGTGTCCATTTGAGTAATGACCACAGTTCTACTTGACACGTGGTTTATTTATTGGAGGGTGTCCAGACATGTCACAGCAACATATAGCAACACGTGTTTCGGATTTTAAGGAGAACTGACTTTAAAAGAAATGTGCAGATTTAAGATAAATTTAATCTTTTTGAAAAACAACATCATAATTAATGAAAGATTTTTGTCTCTTTCTGTGACAAGGAAGAAGTAGCTCCTTGTTGTATTCTTCTGCAGCTTGGACAGAAATACTAAATAAAGCCATACTATTGTAATCATCTTTAGTATTACCAAGGAAGAGAAATACATCGTTGCTATCATTATGGGCTTTCCCTGTCTCCCTGGTAAATGCAAATCTGTGTCACTCTCACGCCACATTGAGGGATGCTAATTTATATAGGTTTGTTTTCTGACAGATAGACGACCCTGGTTAACCAATCATTAACCATTAGCCTGCAAGCAACGGAGTCCCAGTCTGGTCACGATCCAGACCCAAACCCAAAAATTCAGGGTCTGGCAATAAGTAAATGAAAATGGCCCCAATTCGAGGGGCAGCACACCAAGCATGCATTTGAAAATCTCCCTGCACGCAATTGGATAACACTGCGATCCAATCACAACAATACACGGGTTAACTTTGACGAAGTGATAACACATTGAGAGGGTCAGAGTTTAACATGAAAACACGAACACCCAAAAACAAGTACGGGTCTATTTTAATGTCCACAGTGCCATGGTCAGCATGGCTAAGCCTCTGTCATGTCAGTGATAGAAAACAGATGCTGATTTCTGTCTTGGTAAAATTGTTGCGATAAAACTTGCCTAATCTGGTTTGTAATTGTTTCCTATTCAGTGGTTATTTTATATACTCCCGCGTGTCTGTGTTGATATCAGAAACGAGATAAGATGCATTATGTGCTAATGTTATCCATTTTATTACTTAATTTGTCTGTTGTTGATAGTAGTTGAATTATCCGTCTCTTCTCTCGGTGTTCATTTGCTGTGATATATCGGAGAGAAGGCAGAAATAATTTACAACCATTGTCCCACAGTGCAGTTCCTCGGATTGGTTAATTGGAAAATAAACAAGGGGAAATGAAACGGGGTGAAAATCAAAAGGACCTGTCTGTGCCTGTAAGCTCCCAGACTGAATTATTACCCCGAAGCTACAGATTCGTAAAAGCACTTCAATGCAGACGCCTGAAAAATTAAACCTATCCATCCATCTGTGTTACTACAATTGGCATTTCATAAGCACAACTGATGGTGTGATCCATAAAGTCCAAGCTTATTAAAAAACACTCCGCCACATCGATGGATTTATTGCCAAAGGACTTGAGTGTGCTTCTTAGAAGCTGCCAAGTTTTACAAAAGCAGAAGAATCCGTGATCCTAAAATTGGCCAAAAACAGTCCCCCGCCTTTTATTTTTTAGATTTATTTCTATTGTCTCACTGCTAGAGTGATGTAAGGGAAGATATGCTTCCTGCAGCTGTAATCCTTTGGATCACTTGAAATGTTGTCATACACTCAAAACACATTTCCTTCCAATGCTGTAGTTAAAAAACAAACATGTTATGTTAAATTTCTCAGTGCATTAAAGTTGTCTTAAGAACCGCAGCCATACCAAATATTTGTCTTAAAACTTTTGCCTTTCATTGGGTCAAAACTGAATCCAGCTACTGTACCTCCTTAACTGCAGTAATTCAATTTTACAATACCTTTGATCACAGACACGGATGGTAATGTGGGAACATACTCTGTCGCCACCGCTAGTTAAAAGCCCGTTTTAGACCAGATGTCAAATAACGTGATGACATCATCACGAGCGTACAACGTAATGACGTAAAAGACTGAAGCCTCGGCTTTTCTGCTGCAATAAGAACGAACGCTCTAGCTGTTATGGTTTGGATTTTAAATCGATTTGAAAAACGGGTAAAATTTGAACCGAGGACAACATGAGGGTTAAACATCTTTAGAAGTTCACATATTCTGATATATTTCATACTTCATTTTTCATAATTGAGGTGAACAGCAACATGAAGGCTGGGGCTGATTTAAGGTGCAGGTTAGGCTGGCTTATCAGCGTGCACGGATAGATAGCATTTGTCTTGCGGGGGTTGGGGTGAAAGGCCCTGCGACCCTTGAGAGCAGAGAGCCAGGAATTGTAATAAAGCACGTCAGATTCAATCACCTCAGCTGCACCACAGCCACAGGACACCTTGTTTTGCCTTGACCGCCTTGAATCGAGTTATCGATTCCCCTCCATTCCCCCAAGCAGCACCTTGTGACGCTAATTAACCCCATGGATTGTCTCGCACTGAAAATGGGAAAATGTTGGATTCTTCAAAGAGCTTCCCTTGCTATCCTCTTGATGGAAAGAAGAGAGGCCAATGGATGCAATGAAGCGCACACGTCTGTAGAAAATGTCAAACTATCCCCAATGCGTGACATGCAAAGATGAAATATTTTAACTTACTAATGTCTGACAAATTACCTAGTTAAAATGAGTGTACAGCAAGTTCTTTCAGTATGCTATGTGGGGAGAATCATAAAGAGAGGAAACCTCAAATTCTGCTTCCGGAGATATCCTAGACGCCAAAGGAACCAGAAAATGACTTGCTCGGACTTGGCCTGGATTTTATGTTCATTCAGACTGCCGGAGGGGTTTTCACTATGACCACTAAAGCTAAGAATGGGTGCCCTGATGGTACTTTAAGGCGCTTTGGATAAAAGCCTCCAACCTTGTGGCTAACACTCATTTTCCATGGTCCGTCATGGTAGAGCATTGGACAGGGCAGATGGTACAGGCAGACCTGGGGAAGCTTCAACTTTCCTTGAGAAAATAAATAATATAGAACTAATACCAATTTCATCAGTCCTACAGAGGACATTCGTTGAGTAGCTATCAACGATAAGCGTGTCACAATTCGATTTGACTTTCAATCTAAAGGGCAACTACTGTTTTTTTCAACCCTGGACCCAATTTTCCTATGTTTTTGTGTCTAAGTGACAAAATTGCGTACGCTAAAGCCACCAGACTCCATGTGAATAAACAGTAATTTTAACATCATAAACTACACTTCATTCATTCAGTCGACAGAAACTAAATAAAACTATGAAAAGCTGTTTTGTGTTGTCTTTCCACTGTTCCAACCTTCACAACTCTAGTTTTGGTATAGTTTATCAATTAAAACGTGAAAATATGTTGGCTCTATACACGCTAAAAGTATTATTTTTTTAAATGGAGTCTGGTGGGTTTAGCACTAGCGACCTCAGAGCTGTTTCTGGTTAAACAGAACAACAGCAACAGTTTGAGTTTTTCAAAATTACTGATGCGAGACTGAAAGCACCAGGATTTTCAAGTTCTGTTGTTTCTACATCATCTTCAACTCCGGCAGTGGCCATGGTGTCTGGAAAAGTGCAGCTGCAGGCTACCGGTAAGCTAACGTTACCCTGTGTCTTTAGCTGCATGCTAGCGGTAAGCTAATGTTACTCTGTGTCTTTAGCTGCATGCTACCAGCCGTAATATATGCCGTATTTTTTTTTTTTGTACGTTTGCAAGTAGGCGGGGTGGAGAGAGAAAAAAAAACTTGCATCTGAGTTCAGAAAAAGGTCCTCCTTCTGATTTCGATAATAATACTCCCAATCAACATGATTTGCTTATGGTTCTATAATGATCCCCACTTTAATGCAGATATGTATGATTAAAGCCACTTTCTGTCTGCTACATTTGCAGTCGCACCAATCACCTTGGAATTTAAAAGCAATCAATTGCATTATTTGGAATATTTAAAGTTTCATTCATGTTTTTTTTCAGACACAAGGAGCAGAAGAACACAACAAGCTGACAAAACATCCATGAAAATATTTTCTTATAAACTATACTTGGTTAACATAGATACAGCAAACAACTGGAGACATTTAATTCCGATTATATCACCAAGGCAAACTTTATTTTAATCTGAAAATTAAAAAATTGAGGTTGAGGAAAAATGTCAACTTGGGTTACAAACTCATTTGTACCTTTACATTACATGGCAACGTTTTTTGGAGGCACCCAAAACTATCCCATACTGCTGTCGTTAATCTGCTGCCACAAGATGTAACCTGACTGCAGGGATTTGCTGCCATTGAGCCACAAGAGCATTAGTGAGGTTGCCACGGATGTTGGGTGATAATGTCAGGCTCACAGCTAATCCCGCAGGTGTTGGATGGGGTAGAGGTCAAGGCTCTGTGCAAGCCAGTCGAGCTCTTCCACACCAAACTGAGAAAACTAAAAAGTCCTCCAAACCATTCGGCGATTTGAGTCATTCCGTTACATTACAACACTGGTAGGAACAAAGTACAAATACTTTGTTACTGTACTTAAGTAGAATTTTCACTTATCTTTACTTTACTTCCTTATTTATATTTGCGTAAATTTCACTTTTACGCCACTATATTTCCCCTAAGCATCTTAGTCACTCGTTACCAAGGGCGTAACTTTGGGTTTAACATTAGGGGGTTTGAGATCGCCACCTACCAACAAGACCGTTTGTTTCAGCAGGGGGCCCGGGACAATTATAACTGGGGGGGGGGGGGTCCAGGAAACGTGGGGCATCAAACACTTCATTTCCTGCATTCTGGTGAATTCTTTTGCAACAATTTGAAGGGACGAAAGATTTTTTTCTCTGCGTGCCAATTACATTGAGTCGAGAAAGCCAACCACTTATCATGTTTTACAAAAGGTCCTATTTTTCATTCATCATTATAATAAGATATTTGGGGGTGGAGGGGGGGTTTCACTGGCCAGTTTTGATTATTTGATTATTTGATTATCCATCCCCCCGTAGATTACGCCTATGCTCGTTACTACAGAATAAAATCAGAAGAAATATGTTACACTGGAAACAAGAAGGTTTGGCAAATAATTGCTTCTAGATTGCAAGTTAACACACGCTCCATTCCAGTTGGTGGCGTGATGCCTGTTTGTTGCCAAGCGGCAAAGAACAACAACTATAGGCCAAAACTAAAGAAGAAGAGGAGGAAGCATAAATAACTGATAGTGTCATGGAAGCACCTGGTGCAGGCTCTGCCGCCATCGTAACAGACGATGATCACCCCGACGACAGTGGTGACAGTGAGGTGGTGATGAAAATAACACACAAACACCTTTGGCCATAAAGTTCATAATCAAAGTTTTTTTTTTTACTTTTACTTCTAATAATTAAGTACATTGAATATCAGAAAATTACTTTTGATACTTAAAGGTATAGTGCGTAGTTTCTGTCGCCCTCATGAGGAATTCTAAGTAATGACAACAACCCACATGATACAAGCCTTCTGTGATCACGCATTCGAATTTCTGTTCGCAAAAAGTCGCCCGGACGCCACAATCTTCTGAACATAGCCATGCTGAGAAATCCAGAGAGAGTTGTGTGGAGCTGATTGTCTTAATTAGCTTTGTAGCAACTCATTTGGCAATGGCTTGAATGTAACGGACGTTTATTAATATAAAAAAGTTACGCACCAAAGCGATAAGTACAGTAAATATCAGATACTTTAAGACTTTTGATCAAGTAACATTCTAAAAGGTGACTTTGACTTCTACCAAAGTCATTTTCTGCTAAGATACTTGTACTTTTAAATCAAGTATTGCTTTCAATAAGTACTTTATACAAGACTGGTTCCTATGCTCTAATACGACCCACGGGAGCGTTTCATAAAATAGCGCCCCTAGCGTTGGCAGGAAATACAACCTCACAGCTAAACCAGAGAACGCCTGTTGTGGTTTTGAACGTAAAGTTTGCAGTTTGGTTATGTTTGGGCACCCCAGTTTTGAAAAACTGATCGCGGTTTGGTATAAAATCAGAAGTTACTTAATTTCCTGAAGGTGACTCTGAAAAAAACGGGACTCGAACACTACTCTCCTGCTTTGGTCCAATCATTATTATTACGGCCACTAGAAATGTAAATATACGTTGTGATTGCTACCTGAACAAACAACCTTTCCATGTTTTTGGAACTGGCTTTTTTGCACAGGGGCATTGCCATGTTGAAACAGTAAAATAATTTTTTCCCAACCCCAAATGTTACAGAGAGAATTTATTTTTCTCTAACCAATTGATTTTGATGCTTAAAATGTCAGAGCAACAGTCCGCTGAGAAAAACCTCATTATTTCAAAATGTGAAATCAAACTTGGCCTGGGAAAATGCTTCTTTTGAGTCCATTTGACTACACAGCACACAAGCTGTACATCACACACTCCAGACTAAAAGCCTTGTTACGCTAGTATGCGAGCGCTGATTAACGCCTGCAAACTGTGAATGCATTCCCACTGATGAGAGCGTACTCCACAGTGGATTTTCAAAGGCCTGCCTGTGCCTGAAGAGCCTCCTTTTGTATTTACCTGCACAAACCAAATTATGTTCCCCTGAGTGCTTTGTGTTTCTAAACAGACATGTTTTTGTCAGTGAATGCCCACCAGTAGCCAGGGATGTGGAAAAGGTGTCCACAAGGGGAAATTGTGGGAACAGTGCAAGTTGAATTTCCGAAAGGATCAATAAATGTCTATTTATCAGTCTTCCCCGAACAAAAAACAACCTTATAGGTTGTCTGTTCGAGCAGCATTTACGACCCATATTTACTGTAAAGTGGCCACACCCACTAGTGGCTGTAGTAATTATGACGGGAGTAAAAGAGTGCCAAATTCTGCCAAAGGAGCTAAGTTGGGTTGGTTGATGGTTTCAAACAAACTCAGGACTATAGTATAACAACTGCAACACAAATCGCCAGAACAGGCGGTTATCCTGGAAATTAACCGTTGTTCGTCGAGAGTAACGGGCCGGCTACATTGCATTCATACAGCATGCGGAGCGGATGTTCCAACACTACGCTTCCACTATAATCGATGAAACTGGCTAAACTGGAAATCCGCTCTACGAGCGTAGAAATAGGACAGTCTCCTAAATATATTCGTTTTTAAGTGTGTGCGTCCCTTTTACATAGAAATTGATCATAAAGTGTCTATACTTCTTTTGAATTAAACCACCCATATACAGGAAGTGACATAAAGAGTAACTTTGGTATTTTTCAACCTGGCCTTTAGTGACTAAATGACTGATGGGAACAACAATGTTTGACATTGGCCCAGTATGAAGCGAGATCGCTGCAGTCAGCAGTAGGGTTGGGCGGTATCCAAAATTTGATACCGTCAAACCTCCTCCCTATTTTACCCCGGTATACGGTATTACCGTGACTAATTAAAAATGATGACGTAAGGCTCAAACGGCATCACCAAACTGTTGGCTTGTGCACCGTTCAGAAACTGAACACCAAACTCTAACACTGAAACAATAATAACATAACAACAACTTACAAAAACACTACTTTCTCCTCCACACTGTCATGTCATGACAACCACATATAATTACATAAATTATATTTAATATTTAATCTTTGTCTCCTATATAATTTCATTGCATTTTTTTTAATGACGGTATTGAAACTGATACCGTTGTTATTTTTAAGACCCCGCGGTGTACCGTATTACCGCCCAACCCTAGTCAGCAGTCAGCAAAACAAGCTACAATGCATTGGACAAACTAGTCTTACTATTCAACAGGACAACAACATGAGGAAAATTAAAACCTGAAAAGAGCGACCATCCGTAGCAGTTACCTGCACACTGTACAAACAGGTCAAGAACCATCCATACAAAAACATTACAAAATTAAATAAAAATCAAGTTAAGAAGTCAAGAACTATATTCAAGGGAAGTCCGACCTTCCCGTCTTGCATAAGGCATAGCATCTTATGGCCACTGCACGAACACAGCAGTCACCACCAAAACGCTGCTTTACTTCTGAGGTCAATGAATTAATGGTTAATTTAACGTTAAAGTAACATGTTAAGCTATCGGCGCACCTTCAATTTCTGTGTTTTTGCCACTGACAGGCTCAGATTTTTGACAAACAGATTATTATCCTTTCCATAGTATCTGACAACATTATGGAAAGGATCCCTACAGAGATAGACCTTTTGTTAAAGAGTAAGATCCTTTTTTTTTTAAAACATCCGCAAAATTGCATTCGCTAAAACCACCAGACTCAATTTAAACAAAGTTGACAGACACAAAATGAAACTATCAAAAGTCGTCTTGGTTCGTCTTTCCACTGTTCCAACAATCGCCAGTCTGGTTTGGTTGAAATCAACACATAGTTTTAACGATTGTGAAAATATGCTGGCTCTATGCACGCTAAAAGAACTGTTTTTAAATGGCCGATGGTTAAATACAGAGGATTTTACTTTGTAAAAAAGGTCTATCTGTAGGGATACTTTCCATAATGTTGTCAGACACTTAGAATAATAATCTGAGACTGTCATCGGCAACAACAGAACTTTTAGTGGACGCTAACTGAAGATGAACATTTGTCCTGTAGGGTTATATTGCCGCCCGGTTTGCGGCTGTGCAGGCTGTGCACCAAAATACAACAAACCACTCCAGCCAATCACCGACAAGATGGTTGGGGGAGGGCATGGGGGTTAGTGACAGTTAGTATGTCATGACAGTTACGGAAACATGGGAGGAGGGGCTCTGTTTTGTTTGAAATTTACTTGGAACGTCAACAGAAGTGACCATGCAGGAACTCATAGTGCACCTTTAATACTGAACCAATGTCACACAAGAACATAGGAAATAGGGTTGATGTTGAGCATATTGGCGGTTTTATTTTGAGCGTTTCTATTTCTATTTATCGTTTCCTGTCACATGCATCCTTAAATAATAATAGCTGACAATAGATTTGACCAGAGCTGAAAGATGGATAAATTCTGTGGGCATGTAACATTGCAACAAACAGATACAGACAACCCCCAAATACATAAAGGAAGCCACATTAAGTAGCACTCAGGTTTCCCTCTGACTTCACACGTCACTCTGTTGGTGCGTTTGATGTTCTCTCTATAATCCTCCTCTCCAGTTGTAGCAATGAGCTGTTTATACGGCTCTGGGGAAAGTCCTCATGTAGAACAGCTGCTTCGGGCTCCGGCTGATCAAGTTATTACCCGTCTGATCTGGCCTGCCTGCTGCTTTGTAGTTTACTGGCTACTCGAAGTAAACAAATCCCCTGAACACAACCGCTACCCCCGGAGTGCTCCAATAAGAGTTTGAAATCGTTGCAACATACAGCTGCTTATTAGTAAGTAAGACTGAACCACAACCTGGAAGGCAAAAGTTGGGAAATTTAGTTTTTTTTTAACCTTTGTTTAGGTAACAATCAATCAATCAACTTTTTATTCCAGACTCAAAGTACATTCAGGAGACACAGACATAACATACAACATACATTAAAAGTGAAAGAGAAACATCTACGTACATAGAAAAAAAAACAGAAGAAACCACAATACTACATTTCTATAGAAGACAGACATACCAGTGTTTCCATAGTGATGATTGGTATCGTATGGCAGTAAACCTAGGATTTACTAACAGCATGACAATGCTGTTCTGGGAGACATTAAGGCGACAAATAAATCTGTAGATAAGTCTCCTCAATAATGCCAATAACAGTCTCGCTATGCCAGACCTTGGGTCTGGCTAGTCCACACAGCATTCCTGGGATGGGAGAAAAACGTCCTCTGGTTTATTGGCATATTTCTTCAAACCAATCGCAATCGTCTTGGGCGATGCTAAGCGCCAGACGGAGCCATGGTGCCTCTGCAAAATAGCCTTGAGAAGGATCTTGTTTTGGTGGAACATGTGTACGTTCAAAAAGTAGTTTCAGTCGTGCAACAGAAAACTTAGATTGGACAGATAGTCTAGCTAGCTGTCTGGATTTATTTTACATTTTGCAGAGATCTGAGGAGCAGTTAACCATAGTCCTCAGAAATCCACCGGAGGTTAGAACGCAAACACAACGGAAGAGGAAGGTAACGAACATCCGGCCGTAAAGAGTGATATCCGGCGGAATTTCCGGCAGCAATGGACCTATCCCGAAAGTGGAACATTGTGGATATAGACTAGGTAACCAACCATCCAGCCAGTCCTCAGCTAGAGACTGCTAGAGCAGTTTATAAAGACCCATATTTACATTAGTTGTTAGACGGTGACCTCTGGGGGCCGTAGTAGTTATTGCGGGAGCAAACGAGAAAGTGAGGTGACGAAGTGTAAAGATTGATTCATGGTTTTGCGTTAAATCTATGCTGTACGTACGTACATACAGTAGGTATGTGGCTACGCGCAGGTATGTATGTGGCTAGAGCGTAAAAATTGGATGACCCTCCCATCAACAAAGAATAAAAAGACATGACGCTCCCCTATTTTCCTCCGGTGGTCCATTCCATAAATACCAAACGGTCCTGTTCCGTTTCACAACTTTTAATACAGTACGTGTTTAAAACCATGACTGTCAAACCACAGTAATGGTGCATTCCTGATAAATCTGACATCATATGAATGCAGCGCTAATGTCAAACAGCACTCAAACATGCAGACAACACAACATTACAATGTATTTTTGTCAAAGGGTTACAATTAGGTTACAACTTTCAGCTTTGACTGTACTTGGGAGGTGGTAAAAACAATTGTGTTTATCGGCCAATAATTGCACGAATTTAAAGCTGCTCTTATGTTTTTGCCGTCAGCTTCTGTCACTCAATTACCATTTTCACGAACATAGCTGCCGTCTTCCGAAGGAAGGTGTTATTAAAAAAATGAAAGCCATTGTTCATTGTCGTGGTGTTTATGGCTGAGTGAATGTTTACTTTCACAATTTGTTCATGAGGAGCTATTGTAAAATCAATCAAACGGATTCCGAATTGCAGTCACGGTGTGAGATGATTAAAATGAAATCACTGTTGGATGAAATTGTTCACATCTTTTTCTACACATGGAAAAAAACAGCACGGATGTATTTTCAAAGTCTTATTAAAAGAACACGAACAAAATCATAAATAATTGAAATACTCTTTCAGTAATACATGTTTTGGCCCAACCAACCACAGTGCGGTCAGGTGGGTGGTTTTTTAAAGCTGCTGATCAAACTCATTCATCGTTCTACGCTTCTGTTTCCTTGCTTGGTTTTAGGCATCTACAGTAGGCCAGCTCAGCTGTGCACTCGTGATGAATGGCGATGTGATTGAAGTGGGATAATTTGCAGGGACAGCAGGTAGCGGGATGCATCTGTGTGTAATTGACAACACCTGTGTTTTTCACTGGTCAAGGCCATGGTACCACGGGCCGGTAAGTGCGGCGCAAATAACAGTTGTTCTCAAAAGACAGTTAGAAATCCTGCCATCACAAACTGTGTCTCTGTTGACAGAAATATGCAGCTTGCAGGTTCATCCCTGTGTTGTAGCATGAGTAGGTTTCCCACAGTTCTTTAGCAGCTTTTTTTACTGGAGCTTGTCCCTGGTACACACATCTGTATTCCCACAAGTCCTCCAAACCATACAGTGATATCGGCTGTTTGTTCCTACCCTCTAAAACGAAACTCACGCGTTTCATAAATTAGCAGCGGCAGGAAATACAACCTCATATCGCAACCCAAGAACATAGGTAACGAACTTAAAGGTTGCTATGTTAAAGGTCCCATGATATGCTGCTCTTTGCATGCTTTTAAATAGGCCTTAGTGGTCCCCTAATACTGTATCTGAAGTCTCTTTTATATAGACCTTAGTGGTCCCCTAATACTGTATCTGAAGTCTCTTTTATATAGGCCTAAGTGGTCCCCTAATACTGTATCTGAAGTCTCTTTTATATAGACCTTAGTGGTCCCCTAATACTGTATCTGAAGTCTCTTTTATATAGACCTTAGTGGTCCCCTAATACTGTATCTGAAGTCTCTTTTATATAGACCTTAGTGGTCCCCTAATACTGTATCTGAAGTCTCTTTTATATAGACCTTAGTGGTCCCCTAATACTGTATCTGAAGTCTCTTTTATATAGACCTTAGTGGTCCCCTAATACTGTATCTGAAGTCTCTTTTATATAGACCTTAGTGGTCCCCTAATACTGTATCTGAAGTCTCTTTTATATAGACCTTAGTGGTCCCCTAATACTGTATCTGAAGTCTCTTTTATATAGACCTTAGTGGTCCCTAATAATGTATCTGAAGTCTCTTTTATATAGACCTTAGTGGTCCCCTAATACTGTATCTGAAGTCTCTTTTATATAGACCTTAGTGGTCCCCTAATACTGTATCTGAAGTCTCTTATATAGACCTTAGTGGTCCCCTAATACTGTATCTGAAGTCTCTTTTATATAGACCTTAGTGGTCCCCTAATACTGTATCTGAAGTCTCTTTTATATAGGCCTAAGTGGTCCCCTAATACTGTATCTGAAGTCTCTTTTATATAGACCTTAGTGGTCCCCTAATACTGTATCTGAAGTCTCTTTTATATAGACCTTAGTGGTCCCTAATAATGTATCTGAAGTCTCTTTTATATAGACCTTAGTGGTCCCCTAATACTGTATCTGAAGTCTCTTTTATATAGACCTTAGTGGTCCCCTAATACTGTATCTGAAGTCTCTTTTATATAGACCTTAGTGGTCCCCTAATACTGTATCTGAAGTCTCTTTTATATAGACCTTAGTGGTCCCCTAATACTGTATCTGAAGTCTCTTTTATATAGACCTTAGTGGTCCCCTAATACTGTATCTGAAGTCTCTTTCCCGAAATTCAGCCTTGGTGCAGAATTACAGCCAATAGAGCCAGTCCCACAATGAGCTTTCCTTAGGATGTGCCATTTCTATATTGAGGAAGAGAGAGGGGGGGGCTACAGCTAAAGCTACAGTTTCTGATCTGACCCAAGCTCTCACATGTTGCGAACGCAGCACACAGGCGCTTTCCTGATTGACAACTTCACAGCAGCTCAGGATTGGATATTATTACCCGAGGACCCCAGGTTTAACATATCAGTGAATCTCTCTAGCGGAAGTCGCCTATAGTTTAATGCTACCTCTGATATTCTTGTTTAATTTGATACTGCTCAGATCAACAGCTGGTGTTTATGGCAATTACTGAACAGTGCACCTGGCTTCTTTATCACACATATAAACAGTCTAAAACCGTTTGAGGTCTTTGGTCAATGTATCAAGCTTGTACACGACACTGTACAAAGCCACTTTGAATTTTGTAACCCCTCCCACCATCTTTCCCTAAACTAACGAGCACTTTCACACCTGTAGTTCGGGGGAGGACAGTCTCTGTAAATCTTCCGCAGCTCTGATGAACACAAACGACAACGACAGCAAGCAGAGCCAGCTGGCCACACCTGAATACATTTGTCAAATTTGATTAAGGCAACCTCACAGGCTAAGACATTACATATACATTATAGGAATATTTAATCGCTGGCAGCATTCATTCTTAATTCAACTCTGGGATACATTAGTGAATGCAGAATAAACAAAGCTTACGTTGAAATAATTGAGAAAACAGATGTTGCTTTGTCTCAAAATTCCTACATCTCACAGATTCAAACCTACAACTCTCCAGCCATACAAATGCCACTTCTATGATCGCTCAGCAACCGCTGCAACTCTTTTAATCACACAAAACCTTAGGGGACCCGTGAATAGCATCTGTTTCACGGCGCTGTCGCTTTAAACTCCATGAAAATTGATATGTTGCGCAGTGTCCTAGGCCCTAAAGACCGCGCTGTACTTTATGATAACACAAGCTGCTGATATGCACACTGATATGAGATCTGTGTTGAGGAGAAAAAGAGGGGAAAAAAAGCATCCATCTTTACCCACTCATGCAGCTAAAGGGATTATTCCGGGTCACAGGTTCAAACAGTTACTGTAGTTCTTTGCTGTTCTGCCGAGCTTCGCCTGGAGCTGCTGGTCTGCTCGTCTTCTTGATTTTCTCTAATTTACTTCTATTTTATTCCTCCCCTGCATTATCTACCTCTTCTGTCTGTGTTTCTGCCTCAAAGGAGGGTGACACGAGGAGCTTTAATGGATATAAACAGGCTTGTACAAAACAGCCTTGGAGAAAACCATGACCAAGACCACGCAGTATTCGGAAATTACTCTTTTGCAAAACGAGAGAATGCTTTCAGTGGGTTAATTAAGGCACCTGGATTTGGTCTGCTTTTGTGAAATGCACACAGCCCCGTGTTCAAAAAACGTGCCTTTAAAACGAGCCCTCAGGACTTCCGTACGGTTGTGATGTCACAACCATACTATATATATATATATATATATATATATATATATATATATATATATATATATATACAGTGGTGTGAAAAAGTGTTTGCCCCTTCCTCATTTCCTGTTCCTTTGCATGTTTGTCACACTTAAGTAACATCAAACCAATTTAAACAAAAGTCAAGGACAACACAAGTAAACACAAAATGCAATTTGTAAATGAAGGTGTTTATTATTAAAGGAGAAAAAAAAATCCAAACCATCATGGCCCTGTGTGAAAAAGTGATTGCCCCCTTGTTAAAACATACTATAACTGTGGTTGTCCACACCTGAGTTCAATTTCTTTCTCTAGCCACACCCAGGCCTGATTATTGCCACACCTGTTCACAATCAAGGCATCACTTAAATAGGAGCTGCTTGACACAGTAAGGTCCACCAGAAGATCCTTAAAAGCTACACATCATGCGAGACCCAAAGAAATTCAGGAACAATTGAGAAAGAAAGTAATTGAGATCTATCAGTCTGAAAGGGTTATAAAGCCAAAAGCTTTGGGAATCCAGCGAACCACAGTGAGAGCCATTATCCACAAATGGACATGGAACAGTGGTGAACCTTCCCAGGAGTGGCCGGTTACCCCAAGAGCGCAGCGACGACTCATCCAAGAGGTCACAAAAGACCCCACAACAACGTCCAAAGAACTGCAGGCCTCACTTGCCTCAAAGGTCAGCGCTCATGCCTCCACCATCAGGAAAAGACTGGGCAAAATGGCCTGCATGGCAGAGTTCCAAGGAGAAAACCACTGCTGAGCAAAAAGAACATCAAAGCTCGTCTCAATTTCTCCAGAACACATCTTGATGATCCCCAAGACTTTTGGGACAACATTCTGTGGACCATGGAACTTTTGGAAGGTGTTTCCAAGTATATCTGGCGTAGAAGGAACACTGCATTTCATTTATACCAACTTAAAATATGGTGGTGGCAGTATGGTCTGGGGCTGTTTTGCTGCTTCAGGACCTGGAAGACTTGCCGTGATAAAAGGAACTATGAATTCTGCTGTCTACCAAGAGATCCTGAAGGAGAATTCCGACCATCTGTTCGTGTATCAAGCTGAAACGAACTTGGGTTCTGCAAGGACAATGATCCTAAACACACCAGAAGTCCACCACCGAATGGCTGAAGAAAAACAAAATGAAGACTTTGGAGTGGCTAAAAGTCCTGACCTGAATCCTATTGAGATGTTGTGGTATGAAAAAAGGCCGTTCATGCTTTAATGTAACTGAATTAGGACAATTCTGCAAAGATGAGGGCCAAATTCTCCAGGACGCTGTAAAAGCCTCATTGCACGTTATCGCAAACGCTTGGTTGCAGTTGTTGCTGCTAAGGGTGGCCCAACCAGTTATTAGGTTTAGGGGGCAATCACTTTTTCACACAGGGCCATGATGGTTTGGATTTGTTTTCACCTTTAATGATAAACACCTTCATTTACAAATTGCATTTTGTGTTTACTTGTGTTGTCCTTGACTATTGTTTAAATTGGTTTGATGTTCCGAAACACTTAAGTGTGACAAACATGCAAAGGAACAGGAAATGAGGAAGGGGGCAAACACTTTTTCACACCACTGTATATATATATATGTAGAAACAGTTACAGTCTTTTCCCGGTGGCAATGACGGTGCAGAAACTCTGAAAGCGGAGATACTGAAGACCCAGAATTGCTGACCAATCAGAGCAGACAGGACTTGTATTAGGGAGGCGGTCTTAAAGAGACAGGCGCTAAAAAAGCAGCATTTCAGACGGAGTGGGAATAAGGGGTTGCTTCCCAAGTCTCTTATCTTTTCCATTTAATTTTTTTAATACATTTTCTATTATACTATTATATAATACTTAGTCATTATATGCCCACGTTAATGATGATTATTTATAAAAAATCTTGTGTAAATATTTTGTGAAAGCACCAATAGTCAACCCTATCGTTGCAATATCGATGTATTTGGTCAAAAATACCGTGAGATTTGAATTTATCCATATGTCCCTTTGTCTCTCTTCCAAACTTGGTTGCGACCTTGGCGGAGACAGACGAAATTTGGGCCCGAGATGACAGGAGTTACCAATGGAGGTGACGCACGTTATATCACCGATAAGGTGGGGAACACTCATTGTCACGATAGAAGATTGTAGCTAGGAAACAGGAAACGAACCGTGAGCTCTCAAGTCACAATCCAACATTTTGATGACCCTGTCAATACACAATGTGAGTCACGCATGTACAGAACGGCCGCCATCTTTGACAGCTAAATAATTAATTAATATAGGCCTATATTTATATATATTTCGCGTTTCGCATTGCATCGGTCAGTAACAATGGTTTGTCCAAGTGGTGTTGCAGTTGGTAGTTGTTTTAAGCCGCCACAGAGCTCCGCGACGCCGGTAACAGAGCTCCATCTATTAAGCGGCAGTTGGTAGTTGTGTTCAGCCAGCGATAGGTGACTGTGAGGAACCTAGGGGTTAATAACACATGTGTCTTTGTCTCTGGGATTTGTTTTCATGCTAATCGAATGTGACCAGTTTTAGCGCAAACCGCTAATTAGCTTATAACGCTAGTCGTCGGGGCAGAGGATAAAGTAACAAGAAATTTCTATTTCTACACCACTAAAAAGGCTCAAATCGCACCACACTTCTACTGTAGCATAATGAGGGTCCCTACATGTACACACAACCATTGAGAACTTTGTAAGTGCACAGACGGTTTGTTAAAAAGATGGTTTAGAAAGACAGTAGGCTACCGTTCACGTATACATGCAGGCGCAATCTTGGGAAAAACAGTCACGACCAGTTGAACGACGAATCCCGTGCTTGAACTATGTTACTGGTTACTGGTTGCACGGCGTTCGTCGTTCGACTTTGTGCCTCTATGACAACATCACGCAACTTCCACCTTTGCTCCTGACGGACAAGAGTAACAAATCATACGGTTTACACGTAAACGTAACGTGTATGTAGTTTTCGGGCGTTTGCTGAAACGAGTGATTCAGTCTCGCTAACCTGATGCACCAGATGGTTTGTTAAGACAGAACTATCTGAGAAGCCGTCATTGGAAACGGTTTGCAAAAGGGCAGGCACAAAAATACCTGGCAGGTGATTAGATAAACCATCTGTCTATCATGTCTGCCATTGTTGTTTTGAACAAACAGTTGCAGCCGTCACACGTGCCCAAACCACGCCCGTAGCGGCCAGTTTGTAGCTCGTCACCGGATGCTGATTGGTTCGGTCTGCTGTTGTTCGGACGCAAACTTGAAACCTAACAAGATGGATTTTTTTGGGTGATATGTGTCGTGATATCGTGAGAATCCAGCTGCTATGCAAGGTAACAGTCACGTTACATCAGCAGGTGGTTCAAACAGCCACACGTGAAGGCCCAAACGTCTTTGGTTTGACCATATCAAATGCTTAGCAAATTCTGCTAACATTCCAGTGTTGCTTCCAATCTTCATTTAAAATATATTCAACATTTTGCCCCAGAAACCACCAACCGTTTTTACTTTTACAAGCCAAAACTATGTTGATGGGAATCTGCCAGAGATAGACTGGAGTTGTGTGAGGGTGGGTTGAAGATTTAACTTGGCAGTGGTCCTCAATGGTTTCTGCTGGTATTTTATCTCGCTGTCTTGTCTTTCACCCCAACACTCTGTGTAAAAATGGCACGATAACATATTGTGAGTGGGCGCGAGTGGGCAGCACTCCTGCCATTAGCAGCACTATCATGCTGAATGGAGAACCTTTGTAATTGAAACTATTGGCTCTCAATTGGGTTTGGGATTTGGTACTTTCCCTCTGGTGATTTTGGCAATTTCATGTAGGCAGCAGCATCTACTCTGATGTCCCAGTTTTGACTGTAGCTCCATGAGTAATGAGGTTGAAACATGAGCCATGAAAATCAATAAAGAGCTCCAGCTGTGGACGCTGATGAGTTATTTTTCTGTTTAATTTAGTGGAAAGTCTGGCTGCTTTGATCAGCACTTTCAAACCTCAACACAGCAAAAAACAATCCCTCACTTATTATTCGTGAGATGCACACTGTTTGTGTGATAAATTGCAGGTAATAAGTTCTGTAATGTCACCGTAAAAGTAGCAGCTGTAAAATAGCAGCAAAACAGAGACAACAAGTACACTATAACTGTACGTTACTACCTGCAAACTAAAACCATTCAGCTTGAAGCCACATGAAATTGCATTTAGATGGTGTCTTGCTTCCTCGGTACAAAGTTAAATGGTCCAAAACTGAATTGTGTGTCAGGGCGGTGTACATGTATTAATCACATTATGGGGAAACGGTCACATTATCCCTCCGTTTAAGCACAAAAATCCAGTGCCCAAAAAGTCACTTTTGAGCTTTATAAAACATAAAAGCAGTCTCTGTGACGTCACCCATAGGTTTTTCAATGAAGCCTAAATGAAGCTCAAAGTGCGCGGCCCTGGTGGCTCCAGTCTGCTGACGTGGACCAATCCAAAAATGTGCAAATAGGTGGAGCGTGGATGGAGCTGAGGCGGGCTAAATAAAGCCTATACAGTCTATGCAAGTGTGAAGTTCGCTATAGAGACCAAAACCATTGTTTGTACTTGGATGTAAAGATGTTTATTTCTGCTGTATAGTTGTGCATTTTGACATATGGGTCATTGGGGATTGAGTATTGGAATTTAAGTGACCACTCCATTTCTTTTTCTGTATCAGTGTCTCTGCGTCCCACCTTGCAGTGGCAGATGACCGCCCGCCAAGAGTCAGGGTTTATCTGAGGTTGCCTGTTTAAAGGAAGTTCTTCCTCGCCACTGTCGTTTGCTCTTGGGGGCATATAATTGTTGGGTCTTTGTTAATTATAGAGTTTGGTTTAGACCTACTCTTTCTGTAAAGTGCCCTGAGATAACTTCTGTTATGATATGACACAAAAATAAAATTGAATTGAATCGATGAACTGCAGTATTGGCACGTCCGCGTTGGCTTCATTGTTCAACACCAGAGGTTGCAGCTTGATTAAACACAATGCCATGACACAGAGCTGGATTTATATCAAAATATATCAACAAGTCCTCCAAATCACACGACGATATGGGTTGTTTGTTCCTACCCACTAACTAATATGACCCACAGGAGCATTTCATATATTGGCACCCCTAGTTTTCCCTCCTCATTTCAGACCGATGAAATAAAACAAAGAAAGACGTGTTTTCGCTGGAGGAAAAATCTGATTGGGTAGAAAAGAGGCCTCTCAGCACTTGATGAATGAGGGAGAGATCAAAGTTGAATCAAATATAAAAACTTGCGGGCTGTTTCCTTCTCTTTTGAACTTCTCAGTGAAACATAAAGAGGGGACAAAAATAATAGAAGTGAATCATTTGTGCCACTGGAAAAAAAATGTACATGTACTTCAGTAACCTTGATGTCTGAGAGTAATATGAGTTGTTGTCATGGAGAATGCATTCTGCAGACTAATAAGAGCAGGAAAAGAACTGAGGAAGACATCTGGGCACAACTTAAGACTGAGGCTTGGGGGCTTTGATCTTTAGTGAGACACTTGGACATCAAAGATACAAAGTGAAATGATCTTCCAATCTGTGCCGCATTTCTGCTAAACAGCACACTGAATCATTCAGACACATTTCAAATTGAAAAATGGGAAATCCTTTGTAGTTTATTTGGCGAAAACAAGACGCTTGCTCTACCAGAGGTGAGCCTTTAGTTGGTGAAGCTGAAGGGGCGCTCTTAATTCTCATAAAAACTTTGACAAGTAACAGGTTGCCAAGATGGGGACTTGAGTTTCACACACTTCAGACTTGACTTGAGACTCGTCCTCAAAAGACTTCAGACTGTACCTCGAGATGCAGGAACGATCTTTATATTTAGGAAACGTCTGATAGGTTGAATGTTATTCACCTACCTGCGTTACCTATAACCTACCTTTGTAACATGTAATACTTAATGTATATCTGATCAGCCACACACGTAAGAGACGACAACAAGTATGTTGACCACACCGTCTGCTGTGCTATTCATCAGAAGCTATGGACAACAAGGCCCAAACAAAAGAAGCTTGAGACTTGGACTCTAGCTCAGAGACTTGAGACTCTGACTCTAGCTCAAAGACTTGAGACTCAGATTCTAGCTCAAAGACGTGAGACTTGGATTCTAGATCAAAGACGTGAGACTTGGATTCTAGCTCAAAGACTTAAGACTTTAACTCTAGCTGAAAGACTTGAGAGTCGGACTCTAGTAAGTAAGTAAAGTTTATTTCTATAGCACATTTAAAAACAGCTCGCGCTGACCAAACTGCTGTACATAGCGCATTAGCCACAGGGTAATAAAATAAAAATAAAATACACTGACAAATCAGTGATTTAGGCTAAAACGACATCGAAAGACAAACACTTAATTACAAACATGGCACGATAAGACAATTAGGATGCCGGGAAGGCCAATGTAAAAAGGTGAGTTTTGAGCCTGGCTTTGAATATCACAATTGAAGGGGCATTTCTGATGTCAGGTGGCAGTCGGTCCACAGCTGAGGGCCAGCAACAGAAAAGGCTCTGTCACCTTTTTGATTAAGCCGGGACCGTGGGACATGGAGGAGGCCTTGGCTGGAGGATCTGGACTCTAGCTCAAAAGACTTGATACTTTGACTCTGGCAGAAAGACTTGAGATTTGGACTCTAGCTCAGAGACCTGAGACTTGGACTCTAGCTCAGAGACTTGGACTCTAGCTCAGAGACTTGAGACTTGGACTCTAGCTCAGAGACTTGAAACTTGGACTCTAGCTCAGAGACTTGTAAGCATCTCTGACAGGTTGTGGTAGATTTCTTTAACTGCTTCATAGATATTTGTTTGATACATCGAACATCGGTCTATATTGATTTGTAATGCATGAAGGAATGATTGTCAATTCCATCTGCTAGCAAACAACAGAAAAATGCCTAAAAGCTGCTGTGTGGTGGGATGCACTGCCAAAAATGTAAAGAATGGAAGACTGTGGGATCCTTACAGTAACGTAAGTTATGTCGGACGTTACGTTTGCAGCAAGCATTTTGTTACACAGTCAAATATCCAAATGTCAGTTTTAGGCTAACTATATGTCTGTTAGTTAAGCTAAAACACGTAACGTCGGACATATCGTTTTCCCATTCTTCCTGCTGATTCCTCACGTCTGTATCCACTTTTGTTTCATAAAAGCTTTAAAGTTTTTTGGGTCTGTAGCTTATAAAAACTTAAGTTATGGGTTCATAGGTTCTTTACATCATTGGCACTTCACTACACAGCAGCTTTTAGGCATTCGTCTGTTGCTTGCCGGCAGATGAAATTAACGAAGAGGAACCTTCACGCAACAAGTAAAATGGAGAGCAAAGTGTGTTTTTTTTTCCTCCAGTGAGGACGGGACTTAAATGCGTTTTGTGTCAATACATTCAAACAAAATGTCCTAAAGAGCAATAAAAACACTATGAGGACTGAAACATGTATTTCTTTTCTAACAAACCTGGTAGCGGAATGGTGACGTTTTGCCCAGAATAGGCCTTTTTAATTTGGATACAAACTAACTACAAACTTCAGTTTAAGAAAAACGTAGATAAAAAAAGAAATTGCATACAGTATTCAAGAAAAAAGGAAATTCTGGCAGTATGTTGGGACTGCACCAGATTTTTAATAACCACAATGATTGGCAGGTGCAGGTATTCAAAGCATGAATAATATGTGGAAACCATTGTTCTGCGAGACCATTCTTCTCCAATAAAACGGCTGAGATAACTTCCCAGTTCTCAAAACCTTCTTCAAATTAGATCCCTGGGACCACCCGAAGCTCCTGAGAGGCAGGCTACTGCAGAGATGCTAATTGGACCTTGTCTGTCTCTCTCTGTCTTCATCCGTGCGTCGCTTTGTGTGGGATGATCAAGGTCTCAATTAGAGCAGATATATGGCGAGTGGGAGCAGCAGGGGTAATGATGATGCTTGTTTTTACGGGAGACAGAGAGGGAAAAGAGTTCAAACATAGAAAGAAGATGAGAAACCAGAGCTCACAGCGACAGACGAGCCGTAAAAAGTGCAGGAGAAGGTACGATGATGACGACGGAGGGTTAAAAAACGCTGTTCAGAACAATTATGGCCGTTTGTGAGGAGATAGTCAAAATTTTCTACCACAATGTTACACTTTCTTACATTCCCATAATCTTTAAAAGAGGTGTTCAGCCTTGTTAGCGTTGCACACTGCACAGCTTCCTGAAGCAGTCTGAATATTTTCAGTCCTCTTTATCGTTTGCTGCTAAGGTCAGAGAAAGTGAAATACGAGTGTTTTTCTCTCCTCTCTCTCCACTCACACTTGTTGTATGGCATAAAAGGTCTCACATTATGACGTAGAGCACAAAAAGGGCAGGAATAAAGAGGAGTCAGTGTTGCAAATGCCATCGTCAGTGTTTTCGGCCAATGCTAGCAGTGTAGCTCTGTGGATGGCAATGCAGGTCTGTCAGTCGGTCGGTCCACCACTACAGATAGATAGCTTTAATTGTTAGACTCAAGGTCCATTTAAAAAAAACATACAACACAATTAAAAATTAAACAAATTAAATAAGACAGCTATACAAGTGTTCCCACGAGGGAATTCAGACGACCAATAAATATATAACAAAAACTAAACCTATAGCTAGTCCACTGAAATACTGTAACTAAACAACTGCTAGATGGATTTTCATGAATTTTATATGAGAGTTCTGTGAGACCGCTAAGGGCTTTTATTGTGAAAGGTTAGAATGTAAGGGGTGACAATTTCAATTTGTGTCCCCGAAAGGGCGATTGGGTGTGTAGTCAGAATATGAGTCTGATTCTGCTCTATTGGGCTGTGGTTATGGGGCGTGTTTCAAGCGAACCAGGAAAGAAAATGCCTCTGCACCCAATTAGATACACCTACAACCAATCAGAGCGCCCCATCTTCTTAGCGACCATCGGGGCCAGCTGATAAATTAAACTTTTGCCGAATCCCATAGGAAGGATGGCAGGGGTACGTGTAGAGTATCATAAATAGAAATTATGATACATGAAGTCCACTGTAACACCTGAACACTATGTGTTGCAGTTATGTGAGAGTTAAAACAAGTTAGGAAGCGAATAGCAAACACAGAATGAGCTAAAAGTAATGAATTAATAGTAAATAATAAATTACTAGTTAAATGTAATGACTAAACAGTTAAAGTACTGTTTTAAATTAGCTAGAGTAATGGAGAAACAGTTAAAATAGTTAGCTAACTATTCCAACTGTTAGCCAACGGTTGAAATAGTTGGCTTAAAGTACCGTTAATACATATATGGTTAGAACATTCAGCTTCACTCCAAGTAGTACAAACCGACCTTATATTGACATCAATTGTATGAAATAATTTAGCAATATCCATTTTTATTTAATGAATAATGTTAAACATTTAGAACATAAATTGTGCATTGATTAAGGGGTACGCAAGTTTATCTGACAGGGCTGTGGGGGTACCTCAGACCAAAAAGGTTGGAAACCACTGCATTACATCACCATTTGCCTTTTTCAACTTCTTTTGACATCATCAACATATAGTCAACAGATAACCAACCAAGAGAGTTCAAGTTTGACTCCTCCCCTGACCTTTATTCAAGAGGGAAATGGCTGCATGTATGAATGAGTACTTATATCTGTTGGAGGTCTGAGACAGGAGCCCGAGGGCAAGAACCGAAATTCAAAATATGAGGGGTGGGAACTCTCGGAAAGAATGGCATCAGCTTTCCTAACGATTGGTCTATGGAACAGGTCTGATAATGTCAACACATTCTCACTCCCATCGCGTAAAATACGGACGCTTGGTCAGGTGCCTTTGGCCTTTGTTACTGAGGCTAAAAGTCTCCTTTAGTGTCAGACCTAAACATGCCTTACCTTATATGGGTCGGGACTATTGCCGTCACTTTTGATGCAGTTCAAGAACGGGACAGTTGGGTTTAGGAAAAGTGACACGCGGGACAAGAACGGGACAGTTGGGTTTAAAAGTGACATATGGGACACGAATTTTGGGCTTTCATACTACTCGCTACGGTTGTTGCTTCTAATACTATGTCATCTTCCAGGGCCACGTAGCTGCTGCTCTGCACGGTGCGTTCTACACACACGCTGAAGGGGGATTTTTGCGTTGCGCTGACAGCCACTGCCCAAGCGTCCGTATTTTACGAGTTTGGAGTAAAAACGGGTTGGATAACTCCCAATATCTTGTTGCTCATCTTCACAACTCTGTTAAATGCAGTCATAAGGGACTTGTCGACATGAAAATGTAATGCCGCTGACAATGTGGGAGTCAATAAAGAGTTTGTCATGCGGAGCCCCCATGTTATTATTTAATCCCCTTCATAAGGGCCACAACTCATAACCTTCGGCTAGAGAAGTATAACGTTCTTTCTTTTATGAAGAATTTAAAATCCTGCATAAAATCTGCATTTTTTACTAAATTAATCGATAATCTGTTTGTTTTTCTGTAATTTTAACAGAATACAATTATATTTTTTTGGATCCCGATTGTGTGACGCAGTTCCATGTAATCCATTACTGCCCAAGCCTGCACATTGACCAGACTCACACAGGCCAATGTTTACTGACAGAGGCAGCGTGAAAGACAGATTCTCTACATTTCATAGCTATCAAATACAATTCAGACTGAAAACTCATATCTCTCTCTGTGTGTGTGTGTGTGTGTGTCTCTCTCTCTCTCTCTTTGTGTGAGGGTGTCTCTCTCTCTCTCTTTGTGTGAGGGTGTCTCTCTCTCATCTTATAATACACTTAAACCATACAATAACTGCACACATACAACACTATCTTTAATTTCATACCTATAAAATATAAAATACAGTGTGAGAGGCACTCCACACAGCAGACTGGAACTCGGCTGCATTACTGCATTCTGAGAAAGTGAATTCACTACTCGGCCCTGATGTCCCAGCTGAAGGCCGAAGCTGCTGAGGTCTATTAAAGTCTCAAAAGCACCAATAATAACTGATGAAGGACATACAGAAAGAAGGAAAGGTAGGGTAGGTGAGTATAAAGACACTGGAGAGAGGACAAGATGAGAAACTGCAAAGCAAAATGCGTTCAATTAAGAAATTGAACAGGTGTTAGTTTGTGATATTATGGTTTTACTGAGATTACACTTGGATTACTGCGTCTTCTATTCCTTGCAGTCAAATCACTTTTTAGCAATTTTACTGCCCAACATATTCTTTTCTGTTTTAAAGATGATTTTTGGGGGGGTTTCCACCTTTAATGGACAGGATAGCTAGGTGAGAAAGGGGAGAGAGAGGGGGAAGACATGCAGGAAATCGTCAGGTCGGACCTCTGCGTCGAGGCATAAATCTCTTTGTATATGTGCGCCTGCTCTACCAACTGAGCCAACCCGCCCACTGCCCAACATACTCTAAGTGATACCTAAAGCTTTACATATATAATTACATCATCAATTTTTTATATATGATTTTTCCAACAGTGAAGAAAACATGGGGATTTTAAACTTCCAGTGGCATACAAACTGCTTCTCAAACAGGAATTTATACATTAGCCTAATTACCCGTTTCCTGGAATGTAAAATGTATTGAAAATCATCTGGTTTAAAAAACGTTAGCCTACCGTTAGCTAGCAGCTGGATTAAACACGGCTAAAATGCTGACAGCTAAACGGTGTAAAGGGTGTCTGTATTTCACTGGAGAGGATTCCAACAGCAGGACGTTAAGCAGTGTGCAGCTGCCGTTGTTGGAAAAACAACACAGACGTGGTGCGTTTACCTGAAACTAGTAAGCCTCGTGGCGCATTCAAAGTTATTGTAAAATAACCGGCACCTTTTCAAAACTACTGCAATCACAAGATAGATAGATAGATAGATAGATAGATACTTTCTTGATCCCCAAGGGGAAATTCAAGGTCCCAGTACCTTAATGACATCACACACAACATACATCATACACAGGATGATAAAATAACTAATCCAGTTGAATAATATGGACAATAAAAGATACTTAATAAACTAAATAACAAAAATCCACATGAATGTACTAAAAGATGTGTATATATATATATATATATATATATATATATATATATATATATATATATATATACATACATACATACATACATACATACATACATGGGAAAAGTAACTACATTTACATACTGTGAATCGTTTTTGAATCAAGAATTGTTTTTGATTTGAAAAATCGATATTGAATCAAATCGTGAGCCTAAAAAACCGGAATCGAATCATGACATTTTCTGAATCGTACACCCCTACTAATTACAATGAAAACAATACACAGCACTTAAAACTCTATCTGAATCTGGGTATCTAACACCTTTTTGATAGATTTTGATTACAAATACAGAAGCACTTGAACATTTGAATACAGCCATCTTAATACCTGGATGGTTAGAATGTCTCATTGCCCAGAGAACCAAATTACTAACCTTAAAGATGTTCTGCTTCTTCTCTAATACTCCGAGGCTATTCAAGGTGAGGGAGCGCTGAAACTTTAAAACGCTGCACTATCTTGTTTAGCGCTCAGACACAGTTGTTATCAGGTTGAGAATAGATCACACAGGCACAAAGCCATTCAAGGTGAGAGCCGGTGAGGGGAAGAAGTAGGAAGTAAGACTTAAAACTTTGCTTTTAAAAACCTCACACCATCTGATGTGAAGCAGCAACCCTCGGCTGTGAGCGCCGGTGAAGCACGCAACGCAGACGGCGGGTTCACACTTTCACTGCCTCCGGGACTGCAACACAAAACGGATTAAACGACAAAAGGGGAAGGAAGTCTTTGGAAAAGTTGTTTCTGATATTTGAAAGTGGAGCTGCGCCTCTGCACTTGTGAGCTTCGTTTAAGGAAAATGAGCACAATGCAACCAAAGGAATCTGGGAAACCTTTTACATGCACACTATTATTCCAAATATGGCAATATTCTGCATTTGATACGGGTCATGTAAACAGCATATTCTGTTTGGATATTCTGAATTTCTAAATTTAGCATTTTCTGATTAAGACGTGGGATATTGTCGAGGCATTCTTGTATACAGCACATTCTCAATCAGGGTTTTTACTGCAGTGCTGTCAGGTCCATTAAGTCAAGAACAATGCAGACAATAACAATGTTACATTACAAATTAAATTTGGTGGTATGGCCCTGTTCAGAGGAGTCCCCTGTCCTTACATCAGCACCATGAAAGAGCAGAGAGTCAGGGGACAGCAGCAGCATTGATTCTTGTACTAATGATCACGAATTTCTCTCTCTTGAATCCATATTATCTTTCGCTATGAAGCATGTTGTAAAGTCTGACAACTGATGCACTTAAATGTGCCCTGCCACACATATTTCATGACTTTGTGGTAATGTCTGAAGTTCTACCATGGACTCTGTAACATTTTTTGTGGAAAAAATGCCTTGGTTACCTTTTCAAACCATTCTAGCAGAGTATAGAAAGCCTGCAGGAAGACTCGGCTCAATTTGTGCCAGTTCTCATTAATATTCAACAAGCTAAGCTGCTTGACTCTGATTGGCTAACAGCTAGCCAATGAGAGCCTGGCTGTCAGAATCCTTTACCCAGCGCAACTGGGCCAGCTCATGAATAGTAATGAGCTCAGGCAGTACGATGTCAGACTGACCAGCTTTTGTGATTGGTCTGATTTCTCTGCTTATTCTTCAGTGGCTAGAGCTGACAGAGGAGGTAGCAGTTCATTTTCACATTCGCCACATAACACACACACACACACACACATATGGACCTAACATGTTTAAAAAAATGTAAGTAAAAGCGGTTTTGTATGGCAGGGCACCTTTAAAACGTCTGTTTTCGTGACGGCCCGGTCGAACCACACTTCCCTCGAGTTCGGTCCAGATGGCTTTCAGATTTCCTTTCAACCGCTCCGAACACGGCAGGTGGGAAACAGCTTCGCTCTCCAGCGTGAGGGATTAGAACATTGAAAAGGCCTGCGCATTGTTGGGATTTTTTATCTTTTCTGCTTCCAATTCCAATTCTCCTTTTATTGATTGCGAGACTGGTGGCGGGGAGTATTTTGTTATCAAAAATAGGTTTTTATTGTGGCACAGGAAGACACTGGTTTGAAAATAGGACAACCGTCTCCACAAAAGCACTCTTTGTGTGCAGTGGGGGGGCTAAAGAATAAAGACACGCGCACGCACACACACACACACACACACACACACACACACACACACACACGGTAAACAAAAGTGTACATGGAGTTGAATGATATTTCCAAGGACTCATTCAGGAGGCTGATGAAGAAAGGCTGGAATGATTCAAGTGCCAGCATAAGTTTCAACTCAATTTCAACTTCCTTTTTAAAAACCCAGTTTTTTTTATAGCATCAAATAACTAATAAAAACCAAATTTATCAGAAAAATGAACGAAACATCAGCGTGATCAGAACTACCTACTCCGTCCACTTCTGGCAATGCGAGACAATGCATTAACATGGAGGGGGCCGGGGTTTAGGACCCATAGTGCAGCCAGCCCACCAGGGGGACGATCCAGATGTTTTGGCTTCACTTTTGTCGAGCCTTTATATACAGTCTGTGGTGTTAACGGGAGCCAGGGATTGGCTGTCTCCGCTCCGGGCACCTGTGGTGATGTAGGCCAGTTTTCTCGACTTTCCCAGTTCTGGTTCCCAGTTCATCGTCAGTGGGACATGCGGGGTGGCCGGCTGTGTGGCCAGCCCACTGTGCCACAGTCTGTCAGTTTGACTGAATGGCTGGCTACACACACACGCACACTCAATGGGGTTTTAAGGCCCCACCGTCAACTTCAAGGCACCTAACCCTAGGGCCTTCCAGGCAGCGCTGCCTGGAAGACGACATTGAGGGCTTAAAATACCAAACACCCACACGCTCACACACACACGCACACACACACACACACACACAGACAGACAGAGACACACACACACACATCATTGATCGTGATGAAAGATTTACTGTATGCATGAGGGTGACTCATCACTAGTTCACTTTTAACAAATTTAAGCAGAAAAAAAACTGTAATTAATGTTATTATTTTAATATTTTGTTGAGAAACATAAAAAAGCAGCATGGAAAAATGGTAACAGTGGTTCACTCGTTCAGTCTCTCTTCCAAACTACTTTTTACTTTTATCTACTTACATTTTCGCACCAGTAATGCTACTTGTACTCGGGTAAATTATTCTAAACTAACTATTCTAAATTATCCTGACTTTCACTTAGTGAAAACACAAAGGCGCCATTACCTATGGGAGCACATTTTGCTCTGTGGAGGATAATCAGGTAACAATGGGGCTCACACGTGTCCTTCATTACTCGTCTGTTTGAAGGCGCCTCTTCTTATTCCTCTTCCCGGAAAAAGCATGACCATAAATACACAGAATGAAATATGTTCTCATACAAAGAACCCAATTAGGGGAGAAATTAGGTGTGCATTCAAGAGAACAGTTACTTGAATCACAGGCATAAAGCCAGCACTGTATTCAATCAATCAATGTCACATATAAATCTCCTTCTTTTGCTGTCATTTATATAAATATATAAGTCATTTGTCCTCATATGGGCTTCGTTGCCTCTAGAACCAACATTTAGCCCTGTTTTCTGTGAAAAGTTTGTAGGAACATTTCACGCCAAGTTGCTTCTATGATCACAGATGTGTTTGCGTTTTAAAACTAGAAACCTCCAGACAAATACATTCGGGCGACAAGTTAGCACCTGTAACAGACGTTTCCGACTGAATGGAATCACTGAAATTGGCTAAAAATCAAGTTTTGTTTAAATCTCCGGTGATGTAACAGCCGGCAACAACATGTGATCCTTGGGGTGGGGGGTGTGTGGGAGAGTAAAGTCATCACACATCTGTCTGCTGCTCCTGTTGATTCTAAATGTTTGCAAACTCAGTTTATGTGCAAAATTCATCAAATTTTTTTAATTTCGAAATAATGTTGAGGCTAAATTGCCTGACATCCGGCGTGCTTATTTCTTCCCGGCAGTGTAGACGCTACTTGGTGTATATCGTCTTCGCCGTTACGTATGTGTGCTCGGCAAGACCATTTTGTGTGTTTGAGCGCCCCCAAGTTGTTTTAATGTAACTTCAGAAGCTCCAGACACGTGAGCAAAAGCGGCAATCTCATTGGTCGGATAGTTTTTGACTCGGCGCGTCAAACCAAAAAATCTAACCCGAGGCATATTTAAAAAAAATTACGCTTTTACGCGTGGCATTTTTCGCGCCGGTGTCCACACTCACATTGGCGCCCTTTGTTTAGTCACGAGGTGTAAAACGTCGGCGAATATCGTGCACAAAATTCGTCCCGGTGTGAACAGGCCTTTACATCCCTCCGTGGCCTACTGTTGAAATCACTGACTCCAATAGTCATTGTTGGGTTTTCTTGGACATTTATTGATCACAATGTTCTTCAAATGAACGTGCAAGAATCCATGTGTCCATTAAGCTCCATCAACAAACATTTACACCTCCACATGATTGATGCGGTGTGTAGCAATTTGATGCGGTCATAGACATCATTCAAAAGCACACTAGTGACCCCAGTGGACAATTTGTGTCCTACACCCAAAACAAATGAAAATGGCTCTTACAGTGACAATAACCACTGTTGGTGTATAATAACAGGAGTTATGGATAATGGACATCTGGGTCATCCAGCCTGCTGTGTTCCAGCAGCTGTGAGGGACAAAGACCAACAGCCACAATGGAAAACACAGAATCCTTAATAACCATAATGACTGTCCCTGTTCTGGACAGCAGCTTAGGCATCAATTTGGGAAGCGGCTGGCAGGAAGGCAGGCCCGAGCCACACAAACAGCTTTGACTGTGTGAGGCTTAAATGATGGCGACATCACAGCTGCCAGGATTAGCTGTTCCATCACCTCTGAGGCCAAGCAAGCTAAATTTAGATGCGTTGGACTGTATGACAACTTTCAGTTAAACCAATGAATTCAAGGCTGGTAGGAAACGGTTTATATGTTGGGTTTGTCTCGTCAATCATTACAGTATACCTTGATGTTGGGATACAGAGAAAAATACAAATAGTTATACCATGGTTTGGGTGAATACTCTATTCT
This sequence comes from Perca flavescens, assembly GCF_004354835.1. Classification (NCBI taxonomy): domain Eukaryota; kingdom Metazoa; phylum Chordata; class Actinopteri; order Perciformes; family Percidae; genus Perca; species Perca flavescens. The sequence goes on along the minus strand of NC_041343.1, from coordinate 31,068,600 downwards.
GATTGGCTGCAGGGTGTCCATAAAAAAGTGTTATAGGACACCTACTAAAGGAGTTCCGGTGAAACTGACTGTTCACTGTTCTAAAATAATGCGTTACATTAAAACAAAAAGGAAATTAAATCTGTTGTTTCCAACACGGTGTGGTGCTTCGGTGCCTCGTCCTCTGAGCACCACAGTACGGTGGCCTAGACGGTTCAACACAAATGAAAAAGCCACAGTACACGCCACAACACAAATGCCACAACACAAATGCCACAACACAAATGCAAAAGCCACAACACAAATGCCACAACACAAACGCCACAACACAAACACCATCACACAAATTCCACGACACAAATGCAAAAGCCACGACACAAAGGCAAAAGCCACGACACAAATGCAAAAGCCACAACACAAATGCAAAAGCCACAACACAAACACCACAACACAAACACCACAACACAAATGCCACAACACAAATGCAAAAGCCACAACACAAACGCCACAAACACCATACACAAACGCCACAACACAAATGCCACAACACAAATGCAAAAGCCACAACACAAACGCCACAAACACCATACACAAACGCCACAACACAAATGCAAAAGCCACAACACAAACGCCACAACACAAATGCAAAAGCCACAACACAAATGCAAAAGCCACAGCACAAATGCAAAAGCCACAACACAAACACCACAACACAAATGCAAAAGCCACAACACAAATGCAAAAGCCACAACACAAACACCACAACACAAACGCCACAACACAAATGCAAAAGCCACAACACAAATGCAAAAGCCACAACACAAACACCACAACACAAATGCAAAAGCCACAACACAAATGCAAAAGCCACAACACAAACACCACAACACAAACGCCACAACACAAATGCAAACACCACAACAACACAAAAGACACAACACAAGCGCCACAACACAAATGCAAACGCCACAACACAAATACAAAAGCCACAACACAAATACAAAAGCCACAACACAAATACAAAAGCCACAACGGAAGTGAGTGACAACGGAATGTATGTATGCCATTTAGACTACGAAGTGTGTTTCTGTGTCTGTGTCTGTGTCTGTGTGTGTGTGTGTGTGTTGTGTGTGTGTGTGTGTGTGTACCTGTGAATGGGTAAACGAGCACAGGAAAGTTGTAGGAGTGTGTGTATGGAGATGTCTTTTATCTCCTGGATGAAAATTATACTCTTTCCCATTCATTTCCTAAACAAAAGTGTGACTAAGTTGAATAAAGCACACACAATTCAAATAAAGTAGTCACAATTAATGTTACGTGTTCAAATGCCTTTTTGTGAAGGATATCATAATGTCTTGAGGCAATCTGATGAAAAATGCCATATTTATGGTACAGGGAATGTGTGTATCATTCATTTTTTACCGGAAGAGTGTTAGAAGGTTAAATACAGTGTAAACCCTTCCTTAAACAAATCAAAAAGGTGAAAAGTGAAAACAATGGCACATTGAGGTGAAGTGGGTTGAGATCATTGTCTTGAATTGTCCAGGGGTAACAAGAGTGTTGATCTTAAGGGCCGTTTTACGGTCGCCAAAATCAAAATGACCTAAATTTCGCTGGCTCGGCGGGATTTTGAGTGCGCGTCCACTGTTTTTTTTTTTTTTTTCGGGGCGCATGACAAAGCGGAAACAGGAAGCATGAATGAGTTTGAGGGGAACCAGGATGCCAGGACTCTCAGAGTGACTGCAAGTCTCTCTGGTAAACTTACTGGGTTAAGATGAGTTCTTTTACGGCGAATGAAAAGGTCTGATCCGACCAAGTAGCTCATCCAATCAGATCGAAGCATCCGTGTGTTCGGTGCAGAAAAACTAAAGGCAGATTAGCTGAAAACAATCAGATCCTTTTTTACTGTAAATATGCATCTCAAAATTTAAATCGTAAACAAAACAATGAAATGATCAACTTACGACATTGCCTCTGTGGCGTTTACAACGTGGATTGCAATAGATGAAGAGAGCACGTTGGCTGATACCGCCATCTTCCTCTAACTGATGACAGGAAACTCACCTCTTCACCTGGAACTCCTTAGGCATGAAAACATTTCAAAATAAAAGCTCATACAAAATAAAAGCACAATCAGGGCTGTTGTAACACCCCCTATCCCCAATGTAAATAACACCTATGCTATGAATAAAGTTTTATTGATTGAATAAAATGACAGATATCTCTGGGATTGAATATCGTTGAAACATTTGGGATAATGTAGGTACACAATTTAATTAATTTTGTATTTATTATAAGGATCCCCATTAGCTGATGCATGACGAACAGCTAGTCTTCTTGGGTTCCAAAACAACATTTAATTTTTATATATATATATATATATATATATATATATATATATATATATATATATATATTCCAAAAAGCAGCCAAGAGCGTCTTTTATTGCTATAACAACAGCAACTGCTAAAGTATCCTAGAGCGCTATGTGGAGCGGTGCTAACTTTAGATAAAACAAAGTGGTGGAGCGAGCTAGAGAAAGAACAGAGAGAGAGAGAGACGTGCTAACATTAGATAAAACAAAGTGGTGGAGCGAGCTAGAAAAAGAACAGAGAGAGAGAGAGAGACATGCTAACATTAGATAAAACAAAGTGGTGGAGCGAGCTAGAGAAAGAACAGAGAGAGAGAGAGAGAGAGACGTGCTAACATTAGATAAAACAAAGTGGTGGACCGAGCTAGAGAAAGAACAGAGAGAGAGAGAGAGAGAGAGGTGCTAACGTTAGATAAAACAAAGTGGTGGAGCGAGCTAGAGAAAGAACAGAGAGAGAGAGAGAGGTGCTAACGTTAGATAAAACAAAGTGGTGGAGCGAGCTAGAGAAAGAACAGAGAGAGAGAGAGACGTGCTAACATTAGATAAAACAAAGTGGTGGAGCGAGCTAGAGAAAGAACAGAGAGACAGAGAGAGGTCCTAACGTTAGATAAAACAAAGTGGTGGAGCGAGCTAGAGAAAGAACAGAGAGAGAGAGAGAGGTGCTAATGTTAGATAAAACAAAGTGGTGCAGCGAGCTAGAGAAAAAACAGAGAGAGAGAGAGAGAGAGAGAGGTGCTAACGTTTGATAAAACAAAGTGGTGGAGCAAGCTAGAGAAAGAACAGAGAGAGAGAGAGAGAGAGAGAGAGAGAGAGAGAGAGTGCTAACGTTAGATAAAACAAAGTGGTGGAGCGAGCTAGAGAAAGAACAGAGAGAGAGAGAGAGGTGCTAACGTTAGATGAAACAAAGTCGTGGAGCAAGCTAGAGAAAGAACAGAGAGAGGGAGGTGCTAACGTTAGATAAATCAAAGTGGTGGAGTGAGCTAGAGAAAGAACAGAGAGAGAGAGAGGTGCTAACGTTAGATAAATCAAAGTGGTGGAGCGAGCTAGAGAAAGAACAGAGAGAGAGAGAGAGAGAGAGAGAAAGGTGCTAACATTAGATAAACAAAGTGGTGGAGCAAGCTAGAAAAAGAACAGAGAGTGAGAAAGAGAGAGAGAGAGAGCGCTGCTAACGTTAGATAAACAAAGTGGTGGAGCAAGCTAGAGAAAGAACAGAGAGAGAGAGAGGTGCTAACGTTAGAAAAACAAAGTGGTGGAGCAAGCTAAAGAAAGAACAGAGAGAGAGAGAGAGAGAGGTGCTAACATTAGATAAACAAAGTGGTGGAGCAAGCTAGAGAAAGAACAGAGAGAGAGAGAGAGAGAGAGAGAGAGAAGAAAGGTGCTAACGTTAGATAAACAAAGTGGTGGAGCAAGCTAGAGAAAGAACAGAGAGAGAGAGAGAGGTGCTAACGTTAGATAAACAAAGTGGTGGAGCAAGGTAGAGAAAGAACAGAGAGAGCGAGAGAGAGAGAGAGAGAGGTGCTAACGTTAGATAAACAAAGTAGTGGAGCAAGGTAGAGAAAGAACAGAGAGAGAGAGAGAGAGAGAGAGGTGCTAACGTTAAATAAACAAAGTGGTGGAGCAAGGTAGAGAAAGAACAGAGAGAGAGAGAGGTGCTAACGTTAGATAAAACAAAGTGAGTTTCCTGAACACGGAGCGCCCCGTCATATCATATAACTCGCTGTGCTCCGACTCCATTTTTTCTTGTTGTTATGGAAACGACCGGTCTGGCTACTGCGCTTGTCATTGGTCGGCTGTCAGAAAAAAGCACTTGATGTGGGAGTTTTTTTTTTTTTTTTAGAAATGTCACCCCAGACGCCCTGAGCTGCAGAAAAAAAAAAAAAAAAAAAAGTCAGCGGTGGCATTTAAAAAAGCGCTCACGACTTTTATGAAAACAGGGTTTACTCCCCACCAGGATTATAACGCAAAACAGACACTGGCAGCTTCAAAAAACAAAAAAATCATCTGCCGGCTTTTTCCTTTTTTAATCTGTTTCTTCTCCCTTTTTATGAGGCGGTGACATTTGGAGGCGAGACCCACCGTGATATCCTTTTGAGACATCTGTTGGTATTCGTCTTTGATATTCCCCCCGTCTCTCCCCCACTCGCGTGTGAACGCAGAGCGCAGCCTGGCAACACGTTAATTACACCGCTCCCAAAGTTCAATATTTCTGAGGCCATAACTACAAAGGAAAAGAATGAAATGTATAAATAATGAATCAGGCATTCTCTGTGATTAAAGCTGGATATCAAACCAATCAGACAGCTATCTGATTATCATTCTCAGACTTTTTATTTCCCTCGCTTTTCCTCAGCTTTCATACTTAAAAAACCAGTGGGAAAACCGCGGTGGAGGGAAAAAAAAAGAATAAACATGAAATATTTGTTATTCATAAGTTGATTTTATTCAGACGTGTGTGTGTGTGATAGTTCATATGGAGGCCTAATGTGGTCTCGTGGTGCCGAGCGTCTCCAGTGAGGCGGTACGGGTTGGTTATGTCCACCAGAGACCACCAGATGCCTTTAAACTGTTTGCACAGACAGTGCAAAAACACAAACACACACACACACACACACCCACACATGCACGCACGTGCACACACCCACACACACATTAAACTCTTACACGAGCACAAAACTCACACACACACACACACACACACACACACACAAAACTCTTACACACACACACACACACACACACACACACACACACAAACTCACACACACACACACACACACACACACACACACACCATTAAACTCTTACACACACACAAAACTCTTACACACACACACACACACACACACACACACACATAAAACTCTTCCCCACACACACACAAATACATAAAACTCTTCCACACACACACAAAACTTCCACACGCACATACATCTTCCACACACACAAACACACACACACAAAACTCTTCCACACACACACACACATATAAAACTCTTCCACACGCACATAAATCTTACATACACACAAACACACAAAACTCTTTCACGCACACACACAAAACTCTTCCACACACACACACACAAAACTCTTCCACACGCACATAAATCTTACATACACACAACACACACACACACACAAAACTCTTCCACACACACGCACACACACAAAACTCTTCCACACGCACATAAATCTTACATACACACAAACACACAAAACTCTTTCATACACAAACACAAAACTCTTCCACACACACACACACACACACACACACACAAAACTCTTCCACACACACACACACACACACACAAACACACACACAGAACTCACACACACACACACACACACACACACACACACACACACACACACACACACACACACTCACTATCTAATCTTCTTTTAGTGTGTATAGAGCCAACATATCCTCACATGTAAATCAGTAACTCTGTAACTCTGACACAAGTGGTGTCTTTTCCTGGTTTTAAAGGCTGCTTTACAGTAAAGTGATGTCACTTTCTGAACTTACCAGACTGTTGTAGCTGTTGTATTATTTGCCTTTACCCACTTCGTCATTATATCCACATTACTGATTAATATTTATCAAAAATCTCAGTGTAAATATTTTGTGAAAGCACCAAAAGTCAACACTACAATATCGTTGCGGTATCGATATCGAAGTATGTCGTCCAAAATATCGTGATATTTGATTTTCTCCACATCGCCCAACCCTAAAATAGAGTCCAGGTTGGAAAATACTGTAGTTACCCTTTAAAGATGCGTCGTCTAAAAACAAGTCCCACTCTGTTATTAGATATTTGGACTAGAAATTAGATGAATATACTTGGTGTGCAGCTTTCACTCGGCTCGGTAGAACCTTCTAGCTCAGAAATTCCCTTGAAATTGAGCTCCACATCCTCCCAGATATCCTGGGCAGCCGCGGACGGAGCCATTAATGCTGCTGTTTGTTTTAGAGGCTGCCGAGGGCTGATGAAGGCACCAGTGGGGGAGGAAATCAGGGAGGAAATAAGGGAGGAAGGCCGGCTGTGGTCTGCTCGGTTTGAAGCAAACGACGCTGAGAGGGGACGTGAGAAGATTGAATTCGCTGCAAAATAGAGAACCAGGGTCTTTTCTGGTCAACATGTCATACCAGGGGTTGTTATTCACCTCAGAGCTGGGCTCAGGTAATCAAAGTCAGCTTAGAATCACAAACATCCTGACGGACCCAGACAGCTATCATAGTCACTGGTGGGGGCCTCTCTCTCTCTCTCTCTCTCTCTGTGTGTGTGTGTGTGTCTCTCTCTCTCTCTGTGTCTCTGTCTCTCTCTCTGTGTGTGTGTGTGTGTCTCTGTCTCTCTCGCTCTGTGTCTCTGTCTTTCTCTCTCTGTGTCTCTGTCTTTCTCTGTGTCTCTTGCTGTCTCTCTCTCTCTCTCTCTCCGTGTGTCTGTCTCTCTCGCTCTATGTCTCTGTGTGTGTCTCTCTCTCTCTCTCTCTCTCTCCGTATGTGTCTCTGTCTCTCTCTCTCTCTGTGTGTGTCTGTCTCTGTCTCTCTCTCTCTGTGTCTCTCTCTGTCTCTGTCTCTCTCTATGTGTGTGGGTGTCTCACACACTCTCTCTCTCTCTCTCTCTCTCTCTCTCTCTCTCTCTCTGTGTCTCTGTATGTAAGTATTAAAAGTAAAGACCAATCCTCCCATTGTAGTGTGTGTAAAGGATCCAACCATTGTCTGTTTAATGGTCTCATCATCTCAGCTGGACTTGTAGTCCGTTATATTGTCGGCTAGTTTACTTTAGAATCAGACATCAGATTTTAGAAACTACATGCGTTCTGTGTGCAGGAATCTTAATGTGTAAAGTAACTAGTAACTAAAGTAATTAGTAACTAAAGCTGGAACAGACGAATGTAGCGGAATAACTAAAGTAACTAGTAACTAAAGCTGTAACAGATGAATGTAGCGGAGTAACTAAAGTAACTAGTAACTAAAGCTGGAACAGATGAATGTAGCGGAGTAACTAAAGTAACTAGTAACTAAAGCTGGAACAGATGAATGTAGCGGAGTAACTAAAGTAACTAGTAACTAAAGCTGGAACAGATGAATGTAGCGGAGTAACTAAAGTAACTAGTAACTAAAGCTGGAACAGATGAATGTAGTGGAGTAAAAAGTCCAATATTTCTCTCTGAAATGTAGCAGAGTAGAAGTAGAAAGTGGCACGAAAAGAAAAGACTCAAGTAAAGTACAAGTAGCTCAACATTTGGACATAAGTACAATACTAGAGTAAATGTACTTAGTTACATTCCACTACTGAATTTTGATCGGTGGCTTCCCATTGGCAGGGAATATTCCTGTCAGCATGCAGATTAGATTTTTATTCTGTTCCCCAATTAGCGTTGATGGGACGCTGCTTTTCAGTGCGGCCCCCAGCGTTGTGATTTAGGCCCAGCCAGCACAGCTTTCAGCCCGACAGGCCCAGAAACAACAGGGTTAGGAGGCTGACAGCCGTCTGACAATTTGTTCATCAGTGCCATCAGGGAGGGAGCAGCCCCATGCTGGGCCTGTAATCATCTGACAGGATCCCTCCACAGCGGCAATCTCTCACACACACACACACACACACACACACACACCTCACTCCGACACGTCTCTTCCTCTCCGTCTGTAATCAGGGAAGAATTGAGCCAAAAACTGCCCGTACTATTTCCAAACCAGTAATCAGATTAAAGTTACTTATCCAAGTCACTGTGCGTTACTATTTTTGTCATTTTCCTTAATAAAAATTAGTGATGTGCGATACCACTTAATTCCTATTCGATCCGATACCAAGTAATACCCAGGCTGGTGTTGCCGATACCAATACCAATACTTTTTACGTATTTTATTTGTAGTGTGATGTAACAACTAGTTTAAAGTAAAGTTAAAAAGTAAGCTGTAGGCTTACCAATTCCAAATTATGGGCCCTATCTTGCACCCAGCGCAATTCCCTTTGTACACCGACGCATGTATCATTCCTATTTTGCACCCAACGCACAGCAGACTTTTCCCTCCACAGACACACATCGGTAAATTAGGGAATGTATTTGCGCTCCTGGGGGCAGTTCAGCAAAAAGAGGAGGCGTGTTCAGGCGCAAATGTTCCCCGGTGCTATTTTGCAGTTTCAGAAAACAATTCCGCGACTGACCAGGAAAAACCTGGTCTAAAGTCAGTGGTGCGTTATTCAGATGCTATTTATTTTGCTATTTTACTGCAAACCATACATAATTACAAGGAAAAATATTACTGAAAATGCACTTCAGGTGTTTGGATAGGTCAGGAGGAACTTTACAGTACAGTCCTCAAAAAGTTGCAGGATTCTTCGTGGCTTGTTGAATCATGGATGTGTTGATGACATAAATGAGGAAATATTAGAGGACTTAAGGAGACGTGATGTTGAACTACGGCGGGATCTGATCCGGGAGTAAAGCGCGATGTGCTCCTGGTGGAGCGGGTGGACGGAGATGGAGTGGGGGGGAGGAGGAAGAGGCACAACAGGAGCAGGTGGTGCGTTTGGAGGCCCACGCTCCATGGCTGCAGCAATCCTCTCCAGAGTTGAGGAGATGCGCCCGAGAGGCCGCAGCAACATCGCCACCCGGCCAAGACGGGCATTTATTACTTTGCCGCATCCCGGACAGCTCCCGCTGGCGTGCGCCAGGCAAATCCGCCGTTATAATAGCAATCCGCCATGGAACAAGCGCACCTGCTCTTAAAGGGAATGTGAGATGACGCTCTGATTGGTTTATTGCACATTACGCCCAAACCACACCTAGCTACTTCAGACCAACCCATTTTAGATTTGCGTCGGGCGCAAGACTCATTTATCCCACCGGTATCATAGCAACAGCGCCCGAAATCCGCCCACAAAGCTACTTGCGTTTCACGTTTGATACTTGCGTTTCAGATCGTTAAAATAGGGCCCCGTGTCACATTTGAAGAAACATTTGGAGTCGCAGCGCTGCAGTCAAACTTACAGAGCAGGTCCCAGCAGGTGGAGCGAAGCAGAGAGCAGGAGGTCCCCCCACCACCCAAACAACAAAAGCTGGAAAACCAGTAAGTGGGGGAGAGTTGAGGAAGTTGGTCGGGCAGTATGTATGGAACACGGCTGACTCGCTCTCTTTCGCGCCATAATAAACCAGATCCTACTACTGGTAACACTGAGCTGCCTCACAGTAAACCGGTTGTCATGTTTATGTTGAGGCTGTGGGGGTGTTGTCGGCAGTTGCTGAATGTAACTAATAAAGTAACTTGTAATCTAACTTTGTTACTTTTAAAATCAAGTATTCTGTAAAGTAACTAAATTACTTTTAAAATCAAGTAATCTGTAAAGTAACTAAGTTAGACACTTAGTTGCTGGTGTTGATGCACTGTACGTTTTCTATCAGCCCTAATTCTGTTAGCCGCTCGCTAATGCTTTTTTTCTCTTGGATCCTTCTTATAAAGTATGGTCCGGGAACCTGAAATGGGGCCTTTTATTCCTAAATTCTTGTTACACAAACGGCAAATCTCCTTTACCGACATGTTGCTAGCTTGCTGAGCTAACAAGCTATGCTTTGCCTGCAGCAGCAGGGGCGGGCTTGTGGTTGTATTTTCATACGCTTCGTTGATCTAATTGGTTGATTTGGCCCGTCTATCACCAACTATAGTTGGTGATAGACAGATGGTTCATCCAATCAGCTAACCAGGATTTTCGCCCCTTCCCAAAAGTGCTCCAATGGAAAGTTCCCAGATGGATATGCCGAGCAAATGGGAAGCAATCCATCTGGTGGAGTCAGGTTATGTTCTCATAGGGGATGAATTGAATCGCCCCGCTGCCTGTGGAAACCCAGCGTTATGGTCACTAGACAAATAGCTACAAGACAAATCTAATGCTAAGTGTCTAATGCTAAGTGTCTAATGCTACGTGTCTAATGCTACGTGTCTAATGCTACGTGTCTAATGCTACGTGTCCATAGATTTCTTTTCACGGAAGGGTCGCCCTGCTTCCCTGTTTTAGAGACAGCGGTTTCCTCCTCGGCAATTTCCTCTGCTAGCAAACAACAGAAAAATGCATGTAACGTCAGACATAACGTTAGCTTTGTGTCTTCACGTTCTTCCTGCCGATTCCTCACGTCCGTGTCCACTTTTGTCTTCATAAAAGCTCAGTTTTTCAGGTCGTAAGTTCTGGGCTCTTTAAGTTGTCGGTAGTTCATATCACCACACAGCAGCTTTTAGGCGTTTTTCGGTTATTTGCTAGCAGATGGAAAGAAAACACCCTCCGACAAATAGCGACGACTGCACCTGATTGGACCAACGCATCACGCGGGCTGTCTGCCGGCAGCTCATTTGTTAGACTATTATAACAATAGTTAACCGAAATGTGTGTTTCTGTAGCATTGTGGGTATACGGGAGTAAAATATAGTGTACATCGTGTGTTGTGGGTATTTTATAGTGGACTATATAGTGAATCAAATTAATCGTGGAGAATTTGAACACCTCTACAAAATGGTGAACACACTATACAGTGCATTATTTCCGTGATAGGGAACGATTTCCAATACAGCTTATGAATGGGAAGAGTTACTAAATTACGCTGCATGGTGGACAGGTGCACATAATTCTACTGAAGTGAGTAAAACTGCCGGTGTATCAACTCTTACATTTTTTCCCCCCGCCAAGGAGCTTATGTTTTCAGCTCGGTTTGTCTGTCTGTTTGTTTTTCTGTCAGCAGGGTTACACAAAAAACGTCTAGTCTAATTTTCGTGAAGCGCATTGAACTCGGCAGCGTAGCTGAGCCGGCACAAACGGGAGCTGCGACACTGGGAAGAAGCAGGGAGCCGACTTGATTTATATTCGAGGAGACTTCCCCCCCCTCCCCTCCCCAATCCGATCCGGTCACAAACCAGAGGGAGTCTGTACGTCTCGTTATTCTCGGGACATCTCTACCGCCGAGTTGCCTTTTTCTATTTCATACTCGCTCCACCTGAAATGCGCCTGCGTCTCTCTATTTCTCTCTGTCGGTTCTCCACCTGTGGCCACCATTGCTCTCTGTCGTTATTGCTTTTCTTTTTTCTCTATCGACTTGTCGTTGTTCCTTTTATCAGCCCGTTTCCCCTCATGTCTCCTCTGGTTCTTTGTCCTTTTTAATTAGAGTCCAATCATCGACACCACGTTGAATTAATCTAATCTAAAACAAAAAATAAAAAAAGTCCAACTGAAAAATGAAGATCCTCATTGCTTTTCTCCGTCTTGTCTTTCTCTGTCACTGTTGCCTTCTTTTGCTCTGTCGACTTGTCTTTTTCCTTTTATGTTTCCCTTCATATCTCATTCATATTATTATTATTATATTATATTATAGACCAGTCATGGACACCACGTCGAATTGATCTAATTTCAAAAAAGTCCAACTGAAGATGAAGATCCTCATTACTTACTTGTCTTTCTGAATAAGTAGTAGCAATTCTTTTAGAAAAAATTAAATAAACTTAAAGGAACACGGCAACTTATTGGGACTTTAGCTTATTCACCGTAACAACATACCACTATATTCTCAGAAAGGTGAAGCACTGCTACCTCTGCTACTTGGGCGGAGTGACATGCTTGCAGCACACGGGAAGCCCCGAGAAGAAGTAGCAGTGCTTCGCCTTCTGAGAATATAGTCCCCAGTATGAATACGGTTAGAAGATGGCTGTGTGTCATGTGACCTTGTTATTAGTACACACTGTGACTATACAAATCACAACATGTAAATAGGAACATGTTGAAGTTATTTTGTCACTTATTGGGAGCAGTAGGCTAGATGGAGCCAGTTACCTCCTGGATCTGTGCTAAGCTAGGTTAGATGGAGCCGGTTACCTCCAGGATCTGTGCTAAGCTAGGCTAGATGGAGCCTGTTACCTACAGGAACTGTGCTAAGCTAGGCTAGATGGAGCCGGTTACCTCCAGGATCTGTGCTAAGCTAGGCTAGATGGAGCCTGTTACCTCCAGGATCTATGCTAAGTACGCAGATGAGAAGGGTATGTATGGACTTATCTAACTCTGGGGGGTACGGGGAATAAGACAAAGGCCCAATAAGTCAGCGTGCTCCTTTAAAACAGCCTAACCTAACAAGCATAACTTGTGTCTAGAAATATGACACTCTGATTGGAGAATAAGGGGGGAAAGGTTAAATAAAAACTTTGGAAAGCATTTTGGTGCCATGTCATTTCTCCGACGCTCCATTGTTCAGACCTCTCAATAAACCGAAAAATTCCCTTTTGGTTTTACAGCCCACTAGGTGCGTTGGAAAACATTTTCAACGTGTTGGATGTGTTGCTGAAATGTGCTTAACAAATAAAGCTGCCTTGCCTTGGAAGAAAAGGAAAAAACTCCCGCACTCCACTCTTGCCATAGTCCACCACCGTTTATTTACAGAAAACTAACGTTCGGGTCCCTCCGGACCTTCATCAAGAGTAAAATCACTTGGTTAGGGGTAGGAGAAGACTCTGGGTGGGGTTGAAAGCCGTATTTTTTTAAGCAACTCATTCTCATGAATGGGTTCGTACGATATTGTACGATAAATGTATGCACACCAATTCGCATGATATCCTACAAAAGTATGTGACCACCGGCTGGTCACGCTACGTGCGGGACAAGAACTGGACACAAAGCTCAGTCTCCTGTTTGAAAGTCCGGTGTTGTTTGACCCTTACCCAAGTTTCGCTCTATGACGGACTGAGCTTTTCATTTTTCATGAAATGCAACAAACGCTCAAAAAGTGTAACCAGCCAGTGGGTTGTTGGGACACATTCCCATCGCGCCCAAAAGCAACGCTTGGTCAGGTGCCTTTCGGCGTTTGTTATTGACGTCGTCCTCTTGGCGTCACTTTGTGACACTTTTAACTGACATGCGGCACAAGAACAAGACAAGTTATGTTAAGGAAAAGATGGTGGGTGGGGTTTACAAAATGTACATTTCAGTGACACGAAGAAAGGGACATGGGGTGAAAGTCCTGTGTTGTTGTTATATTTCTTGTGCGACTTTTTAAAAGCCTTTCTCTTCTTGTATCCGTCTTCTGATTGGGTCATTACTTATTGGCCACAAACTCAAACTTGAATTAAACGAGAACGCGAAGCAATGTGGATGGATGGTGAGGATTGTCATAGTGCATCACTCCCCCCTCTCTCGCCCTCTTCCCACATCTAATTTTCTCTGCTGTCTATTATTATCTCTCTTCTCATCACCTCGGCTCAGCCATCTGCCCATCGCTCACTCCGTTTTTTTTTCGACACTTCAATCTGTATCTATTGTCCAATTTATACTCGTTTTAATAGTTTCTTTCTGACTTTGTCTTCCCATAAATCTGTAAGATTATTATCACGTGTATAATGTGGAAGGGAACCTCATGCAGTCCAGGCAAGGGCGTAGGTTTGGTTTCAACATTTGGGGGGGGGGGGACACACATTATAACCGTGGAAAAATGTGAGCGTCAAAACCTTAATTTCCTGCAATTTTTTATGCAACAATTTGTGTAGCACAAGCAGACACAACTATTGTTTTCCTTCAGAACATTTATAGATCTTGACATTTCCTACCGCACTTGATGGCAGCATTTCACGGAGAAAGAGAGAGACTATAGGGGTGTCTGATATCTTTTGGGAAACATATTTAAAAGTTAAGGATATATACATGTTTTGAGCCCCCTGAACTGTTAATTTTTTTACCGATTTTGGTATAGTGGGTTGTCTATTTTTTGTTTATTATTTGAGGGGGACAAATCTCCCTCTTCTAAATATTGGGGTAAGGGAGGGTAAATCCCACATATCTTATGATTGAACACTGAGATGTGTCCTGAAACAACAAATGTTAAAATATAAGGAAACATTTGTACTACACTAGTAAACAGTTTTTCACACATCAATGTGTGACATTAACCTTTTTTAACGTCTGGCTCCGGCCCTGTTTTAGTCCGGACCAAAGTGGGTTACTGATCAGATGACGTCGCCATCCACAGAGCCACAACCGGGGGGGTTTAATTTCAGCAATTATTGAGATTAAGTCGTACATTATTTGACCCTTCATTGGTTTTAAATATAACTTTCTAGACAGCTGTTTTGGAGCTCCCTCAGTGCTGATTGTGATTACTGATGATTTCAGAAATTACAGATGGGTCAGGTTGTCATGTTAATCTGAGGTTGGCACGTACTGTAATATTCTAAGAATTTGTGGACCTAAGAAAAGATTAATGGGACAAAGAAGGTTGAGATATAGCCCATCTGATGTTGGACCGTCACTCAGAACACACACTACGTTGTTATCGTAGCCTATCCTACCATTTATATATAGCCTACTGATTGAGTTAAAGCAATACAACGTCGGCAGTATTGACTGCAAAATATGTTACAGAATATTTCGTTCCGTATGACAGGTGCAATATTTTAAAATCTTCTCTCTGAAAATTTGTATTACAATTATATCTACATTGATGTCAAAACTTCGAGACTTTCAACATCAACATGTCATTTATTAATATGCATTCGTGTCTAAACGACATATAAACATATTTTCATATTATATTTTGCCTGGAAACGCTTCCAACACGCTTGCGTCTCGTGTGAAAAATAGGCGTTGGTTCACGCGTCTCACGCAGGCAGTGTGTAAGCTCTAACCTTAACTAACTAACTAACTAACTAACTAACTAACTAACTAACTAACGCACGCCACGCGGCTGACACGCTCGCGCGATGCGTCCAGTTTGTAACCGATAAATGGGACAAAGAAGGTTGAGAAAGTCCAACTGAAGGTACAGTTTTAGTTGCGGAGGATTCAGTTTTAAAGTCCTTGTATAAAAGCTTGGCGATCAGCCGACTGAACCTGGGCTGTTGGGAGCTGAAGCCGCTCTCAGGGTAAATCTGCATCCTCTTACTTCGCAAGCACCATTGAAATGTCAAACTATATACTCCCTGTTTCTAGGCGTGTCTCCTCGTAATCCTTTCACGCCGGGGAAAAGGATTACTCACTTCTCAAGACATTAGCATACGTAGACGTTCACGTCTGTTCCACAGCGCTTCACTCAGACTCTGCTCCGTGTGTGCATCCGGACTCAGACACAATAAGGCTCTGGCAAAAACTTGAACTCCACTGCTGCGGGACAGTGATGGATGTCATTTCTCTGCAGGAGAAGAATCGATGCAAAGACTCTGGAGACTCATCCAGACCCAGACACAACGACCGCAGCGAGAGAGACTCACAATGGGCCCCAATTATCAATCAGAAACAGCTGAGAAAAAATAAAATCGATTTTGCATCTGTATATCAGCACGTGCAGGGATTCTAAAAAGAAATGTTCTTGACCTTTTGGTTAATCAATACGAAGATATGAAACTCACTTTTCTTGTCTCACCTGGGAGCCGCACAGTCCTCGACACCCAGGGAACTTTTGAGGACACTTCAGACGAGAGAGATGTTTACATCCGGAATGAATTGGTCTCGCATTGCCAGACCTTCCTCCACAGCGCTGCGGAGGAAGATCTGGCTAGTCCACACATTCCTGGACGGGAGAAAAACGTACTCTGGTTTATTGGCAATTTCTTTAAACCAATCACAATCGTCTTTGGGCGGTGCTAAGCGCCGGACGGAGCCACGGTGCCTCTGCACTCAGTAGTTTAAGTCGTGCAACAGAAAACTCTGATTGGACAGATAGTCTAGCTAGCTGTCTGGATTTACCCTGCAGAGATCTGAGGAGCAGTTAACCATAGTCCTCACAAATCAGCCAAAGCTTAAAATTACAACACAAATGAAGAGGAAGGGGACGGTCATCGGGCACCGGAGCAATCCCGGAAGTGGAACGTCATGGATATAGACTAGGAATGAAGATGTTCATTCATTTTATACATGCAAAGTGCCATTTAAACTCTGCTCGCACCACGTAAAAAACCCTCCAAGACCCCCTAAAGTGTGAGGGTCTGGGTATCATTGGAGAATCAATAATTAATTTGTTATTAGAAAAAAAAAAAAGTATATCTGTTATTTGTTTCAAAACGAAAAATGGAAAAAAAAACATTACTGGCGTCAGAAACAGCCCGTTTTTAGTTTTTGCCATTTCCTTTAATCATTATTCCTTTTTGATTGAAAGATGAAAAACAATTACTTGTATCAATTAAAAGAAAAGATGGAAGTCACTTGGGTTGTTTTGTTCTTTGAACATCATTGAAAATAAAGACAGGAGACCCGGAGGTAAAAGTAAATGTGTCCAAATACAAGCACCCTAGGGTTAGGGTTAGATGATTCTTAATTCAGCAGTAGGATTAGGGTTAGGGGTTAGAAGACTCTTAATTCAGCAGTAGGATTAGGGTTAGGGGTTAGAAGACTCTTAATTCAGCAGTAGGATTAGGGTTAGGGGTTAGAAGACTCTTAATTCAGCAGTAGGATTAGGGTTAGGGGTTAGAAGACTCTTAATTCAGCAGTAGGATTAGGGTTAGGGGTTAGAAGACTCTTAATTCAACTGTATTATTAGGGTTAGGGGTTAGAAGACTCTTAATTCAGCAGTAGGGTTAGGGGTTAGAAGACTCTTAATTCAGCAGTAGGATTAGGGTTAGGGGTTAGAAGACTCTTAATTCAGCAGTAGGATTAGGGTTAGGGGTTAGAAGACGGTAGAAGAGGGTTAGGATAGTTTGGATCCCGGTGACCTCCCCATGCATCCAACGACTATGTAGTTGAAATGGAGGTCAAAGGTATGCCTGGGCGCATGTCACTCAGGTCCTCTTTACTGTATGCCATTGGACCCAATAAATGAGAATAGAGGGTTAGGGGGTTAAAAGAGTCTTAATTCAGCTGTAGTATGTACGGTGTGGAGGATGTGTTGCAGATTTCTACTTGAATCAAACAAACGCAGGGGGCATCCAGATGAAATGAATGAGGTTTAATTTTTAACCTAAAAAAAAGAATAAGTTGTTGCGTAAAATCATATGCGATAGGTACGATGAACTGAAGGAAACAACAAACACACACACCTCACGTTTCCCTTAACGGTCAGGGTTGGAGTCCAACAGTTTCATGCACCTTCCTCCCTCCCCACCCTAAACTTTCCTCTCTCTCTCTCTCTCTCTCTCCATTTACTTCTCTCCCACTAGGACACAAAAGCCAAAAACAAACAGTCTTGGTAAAAAGCAAAGTAAGTGTCCCTCTTACGGCCCTGCCGTTGAATCTGTCAGACCACTGTCCTGCCCTCTGAAAATCTGACGCACTGTCATTGAAATATCTTTCCATTTTGCAGCGTAATTGCAGGAAGCTTTGGGTTGAAAGAAAGAGAAGGGAGGGGGGGGCATTAGTGAATTATTGGAGACAATTGGATTGCCTTTTCTCTTTTTCTTATAGTGCTGAGCCCAATAAAGAAACGTAACGGGTATCTTTGGTGGAACGCTGTGTTTATGTAATAGCCTGATCTCTGTCCCGGTTACAGCTCATGAGCCTGCTGATTATTTGCTAATTAACTGGCAGTAAATATGAATGGGAAAACCATTATGCAAAAATAAAAAGAAGCTGCTGATATCACTGAGAAATGTAAAACCAGGGTTTCAATAATAATAATTAATACAATAAATAAAAACCCAGCAAAGAAAATGACTTAAGCATTTCCGCTGCGCAACTGTTCTCTGTTTACTGCCATTGTGTAATTATGTGAAAGCCCCAATAACATGTAGGCTATAAAAGGTTTTCACAGTGTAGCAAAAAGAAAAGAAAAAAAGAGAAAATGCTCTCCGTCTCTCCCAGGAACGCTGTGACAAGTTGAGCATTATGCGATGTCCCGGGAGACTCGGAGGAATGGGCCAATTTGCAAAAGCAATAGCGCTCCAGTCGCGAATAAATCACCGCAACCTGAAAGGTATCAAGAGTTGGCGGGTTGCCAAAGGGGAGGGGGGATGATGATGATTATGGGATTAACGTTTTGGGGAAAGTGTGTGTTTTTTTTGCACCATCCGTCACAGAAGCGATTAAAGTCATACAGAACCTACAACAAGAAGTGACAACGGGAGGAAATTAGAAAGCTGTGGGGCAGCAGACGTCCACGCCGAAGTTGTTTGGCTGGAACGAGCCGCGTCTCCGTCCACCTGGTGCTCCGTCATCTCGCCTGTGGACGGCTCGCTGCGTCACGCTTTATAAAATGCTTCTGTCAGTAAAGTTCATATGAGAAAACCTACGTGCATTTGGCCGAACATTGACTTAGACTCAGTGTTAGGGCCTGGGTACCGAATTCAATACTTGAGAGGCTTCAACCGGATTGCCTCTAAAAGTATCCAGCATACAAATATGCCTTGTCATTCGATACCCAATTTCAGTACCTAAGGAGTAAATCTCATCAGCGTCAGTGAGCCAATAAGCATGCAAATTCTTCTCTTGAACTCTACTCCAGCATAGTGTAACCAAACTAGCTCTATAGATTAGTGATGCTGTTTATGTCAAATTTTGACCCCACGTGTTATGTAGCCTCACTTCAAAACAGAAACATCAGACAGCTTCTGCCTCTCTTTAGGTGGCAGGATTGAAAATCAAAATGATTGTATGTGTTCTTGTTTCAGGACAATGAAACAAGAACACATACAATCATTTTGATTTTCAATCCTGCCACCTAAAGAGAGGCAGAAGCTGTCTGATGTTTCTGTTTTGAAGTGAGGCTACATAACACGTGGGGTCAAAATTTGACATAAACAGCATCACTAATCTATAGAGCTAGTTTGGTTACACTATGCTGGAGTACAGTTCAAACAATGAACGGTGATATTTCCCCCCAGTAACAGAACTTTTGCTCCGTTGAGTTGCCGGTGCAGTCAGAGAGACTGACGGGAAATGACAGGAAGTTGAAGTCATTTTAAAACTTAGGGCTGCGTCATCCAATACCCGATTTCAATACCGAAGGAGTGAACCTCATCAGCGTCAGTGAGCCAATCAGCACGCAGCATGCTTCTACTGAGATCTAATAATGTCTGTGATTGGCCGTCTAACGTTACACGACGTAGAGACACGCAGGAAAAAACTCTTCGTTACGCACAGAGACGGGGCTCACGTAGCAGGAGCTGAAAGATAACTAAAAAGATTTGTAAAACTTAAGAATCATCGGTTAGGAACCGGTATCAAGTCACGGTATTGGTATTTTTTTTTAACGGTACCCAGCCCTACTCGTTGGGCAAAGGCCTTTCCTCTGAGGTACAGTTGCACACTAGCTGCAGTCTTCTCCTGAACAGAGGTGGCGCTAATGAGGAAAGGCTACCGACTTTGCTATTTCTACGGACCAGAAGAAGAAGAAAATGGATGATGAGAAGCACTGTGAATACTTCAGAATGTCTGCACAACGATTCGATGAGCTACTTGGTGGGATCAAGCCTTTCATTCATCATAAAATAACTCATCTTATTCTACCTCGTTTAAGAATGCTCGATTCTGATTGGCTGGGAGGAGGGCGTTAACCCGGCAGGTTGCCCGCTGACTGAGCACAGCGTCATCAAATAGTAGATCAATAATGGCGCTTTGGATTTTTTTTCTATCACAGAGGTCCATTGTAAAAATAAACCTTGTTTAAAAAAAGGTTTCTAAAATGTGTCCGAAATCTATCGGAGGATCAGTCGATACATAGTTTTCACAAGCAAGATACGACGTAGCAACTACGTTATTAAACAAACGTTAGTGATCAGGTGCAGCCTTGTGTGGTTGCTATAGATACTAATTAAGGTTAGCTACAGTTGAGCTAACATTATTCGCCGTAGTTCTAAACATTACAGTGTTTATACTTGGAGTAGGTCAGTTTACCAGAGAGACTTGCAGTCATGGTGCGTTCTTTTTGTCCACCGAAGTCGATCTACGAGTCGTTTTTTTCAGGAGTTACGAACCGGAAGTTGCAAAAAGAACGCCCCCGAGGTCGTATATATACGACTCGTCAAGTCGTCTGAACTCAGAGGACCCCGAGTTCACTTTCAAAGATGGCTACGTCGTGCATCACACGTAGTAAACATTGTGGTTTTCTACAATTTTAAGCAGTTTTGTCTTTGTTGTAACCAAATGAAGAAGTCGTACACATAGCGCTGTATACTGCTACCTATAGACATGTCTCTACAGTCTTATTAGGAGTTAAACATAGTGCTGTATACTACTACCTATAGACATGTCTCTACAGTCTTATTAGGAGTTAAACATAGTGCTGTATACTACTACCTATAGACATGTCTCTACAGTCTTATTAGGAGTTAAACATAGTGCTGTATACTGCTACCTATAGACATGTCTCTACAGTCTTAACAGGAGTTAAACATAGTGCTGTATACTGCTACCTATAGACATGTCTCTACAGTCTTATTAGGAGTTAAATACCGCCTGATTAGTTATTTTGGAGCTTGTGCAGCTGAAATTGGCTAGAGACGCTCGGTTGCTATGACAACAATGGCTTTAAGCCGAGTCTGGAGCAGAAAGCAGAGCAGTAGCCTAACGTTAACGTTAATCAAAACGTAATTTTCATGTATCAAACTGTGAAATATATTTGTGTAATATGTCAATAACTGGGTGAATAGAATCCTAAATGTTACTAAAAATGTTACAAAAATCCATCTTTTCTCCGACTCGTAGTATCATGTGCCAAAAAGAACGCAACAACCCCGCAGGTTATTTGCTTTTCGACACGGATGTGACGTCACACTCGAGCTACTAGTCGCGGTTACAAGACAAAGAGAACGCGCCATCACTCTGAGAGTCCTGGCATCCTGGTTGCCCTTGAACTCATCCATGCTTCCTGTTTCCGCCCTTGTCGCGCGGCGCTGAGAGAAAAAAATAAATAGATAAAAGAGTTGTGCACGCCCTCTGGCCGCGCACTTCAAATCCTGGCGTGCCAGCGAGATCTGCGTCATTTTGACGTCACATTGTCGCGCGACAGGTCGGGAACGGCGACTGTAAAGAGGCCTTAAAGGGTTCAGTGTGCCTGCACAAAGTGTCGTCCCAACACATTTTCATCCAAATATAGAAACCTTTTTATTTTACAATTTCAGCAAAAATATCATACAATTCCAGTTTAATTGTACAGTTTTGTAAAATATCTAAATACAGTTTTACAGTTGCAATGTCAGTAGAAAAAAATATTGGATTTTTTTTTTGTATGAGATACAAAATGTACACTCCCCTACACATCCAAAGTCACTCGCGTGTAAAGAGGTTTCTCTGCACCGCTCGCCGAATTTTAGTCCGAAAATTCGCCACTTAAATGATAAAAGTATTTCAATATGGCAACAACAAAAAAAATGCAGCGCATTTACCGAGCCCTCACTCCAAAAACTGTGGGAACGTATTGTGAACACAACAAAAGAAATGTGTTTGTGTACTTGGAACTGGATCTTCACGCTGTCGAATGCTGATCGAAGAAGTTGTCATGATTCACAGTAACAAGAGGTTTTAATACGTTACCACAACAGCTGGAATAAAGCCACCAGTAAACAAACAGTAACCATTCAAGTTTCCAGTTCAGTCCAAAGATTCGCGATGAGACTTGTCTTTTCTTGGTTCTCTTTACTTTTCCCTTTTCTCCTTCGTCCTGCCTTTACTGCATGAACTGCTTTGATGCCTTGTCATCATCTGTGCTTGCGCTTGTTTGTGCCTGCTTCAGTTGGGTGCCACATGTTTGTATGTCTTACTCCATTATGCTTAAGGCTGCTTTAATTATACACGTAATGTAATTTATATTTTTAGGATGCCTATTTACAACTGGTCGGGCACTACAGCTGGAAATTAAGCCGTGGCTACGTACGTAGTTACGTGGAGATACCGACCCTATGCCGTAGCCTAAGGCGCACATCTCCAAAAATGTAACTACACATAGCTCGGCTGTGGCTTGGTAGCGTTGCATTTCCCCTGACTCATCTCCTGGTTCTCCTTCTCCGTCAACAACATGAAATCAAGGAGAGGGTTAACTTCTCCTGCTCCAGATCTCCCACTGTGGTCAGAAAAAACAGGGGAGACTCTTGGTTTCTCTCACTAGGACTCTAGAGTCGCAATTCGCTCTGAAGATAATCCCTGTCCCTCTCTCACTCACTCTACCACACACTCCCCACGCACACACACACGTGCCGGACCTGCTATTCTGTTAAAGAGATCGACGCACACACCAACGCACAAGTACCGACTTCCGGCCACTTACGCAGGCTACGGCAAAAGCTCTGCGTGGAGCCTGCGCACAACCATTAAGTCAGGCTTTAGCCGTAGAGGTGAAAGCTGCTCCGTTGACTTTACAGTTAAGGTGGACTGTCCACGAAAAGTTGGAAGTTAGAACGGAAGTACAGAGAGTTGTTTCTATGCAGATGATGTAACGTCTTGTCGCATCAGTGTGAGCTGGCAGGTTGCAGACTGACGCGTAGTTGCAACTTTCAACTTGTCTCGTCGCAGAATCTTTGGTCTGAACTGGGCTTGAGACTCGACCCAAGTTACTCTCTGATGTCATAAAAACATGTCAAGTGCAATGGAAAGGACAGGTACTATGTACTCTGATAACCCCCCCAAAAAAAAACAATAAAAGAAGCTTTCACAATTACAAACTCTACTTCAAGGGATACAGTTAGCAACATGTTGGGCAATACTTTGCCCCGGAGCGATCGTTTAAGGTCTATTTCTGCAGTGACTGTTGATCAAAGCTCAGAGGAATGATTCTGTAAAGATGGGAGTTTAAACAGTAATGGCACGGATGTTCATTCACGCTTTGACATCAGTTAAACCATTAGACCAGTGCTGCATTTCAGCCCAACATGTTGCCATGTGTATTCAGCCCTCTACACGAGTACAGTGTTACGCACATCGCCCCCGAAAAACAGTGTTTAAAAATGGACAAAGAAAAGGAAGAAGTGCAGAAAAAGTAAGAGGAATCTGGCTGTGGAAAGGTTTAGATGGGTGTTCAGTTTGGTCCTGTAGCCGAAACATCAGCGACTCAGGCTACATTTACATCGCTACGCTTTGGTTTTTAAACGTAAAACGTTTTGAGCCAAAAGCGATCTCCGTGTACACCAGTGTTTTTACCTCCAGTAGAAGAACTAATCTCTGTTTAAACTAAGACGCCCAAACCAAAATATCTCATCAACAGTCACCCAGGTATACTGGGCATAAACAGGAAGCAGCGTGAGGACTCCGCCCACTACTGGTAATTGCCATGGTAACGTTAGTATATTCATTTTCAAACCAAAACGCAGCGATGCAAACGTAGCCTTAACAATTCTACAATAATGTAGAAGCTGTCCAGGCGTGGAGCTAGAACACTAGGGGAGGAAAGACACAGAAACCCCAAAATACATTAAAAACTCTCTACGCTCTTCTATCAGGAGTGCAAAGTCACGATTGTGACCGTGCTGAATAAAAAGGTGACTGACGTAATATCACTTCGCTTTTTCCATTTCAGCGCTCCCTTATGTCTCGGCTGTATGGATTTCTAAGGTTAAAATGAAGTGTCTATCTGCACAACTGCAGAAGAATCATATAAGCATCGTTCTCCAACTCTGCAAAATGTATCGCTCAAGAGTGCCGAGTGACGAAATATCTGTCGTTTTGTTGGAGAGTTGATAATGACGAAAATCTGCAACTTCAATCCAGATTTATTTTGCAATTAATAAGGCTGGCTTCAAAGAATCGATTCTCCAATTAAAAGCGGTCAGTTCTTAATGTAAACATTAACCTGGTGCATTATATATATATATATTTTTTATTTTCTGTTTATCTGATTTCAAGGGTATCAATTTGTGTCTCTCTCTCTCTCTCTATATATATATATATATGTCTGTTTTTATGTTTGTATACATACAGTATATTTTTGTCTTTGTGAAGCACTTTTGTGCAAACTTGTTTGCTTTTAATGAGCTATATAAATGAAATGAATTTAAACTTAAACGATTATTAAAAACACACTTAAGTTTCTTTTCTCTTGTACAATTTACAATATTAGTTATCTGAGAATCCCTTTTATATCCAAGCTCTCTTGCTTTCACGTTTGAATACCCAATAATGATTTATTAATATATTATCAATCCAAGCTGCGCAGACACATGTAAATTTAGCAAACGAATGTGTCCAAGCCAGCCTAATTAGCAACTTAAAAGTACCTTGACTTAGGTACAGTATGTTGAGGATATGACTTTTAGTTTTTAGGTCTACATCTGACTGTAAACAATCTAACCGTGTGTTCACACCGCGTGCATTTCATGCCAATTGCGCAGCGCGATTACAGACAAAGCCAATGCAAAGACTAGGAGGGTAACAATACCCCAATCGGTGTCTGGTTACGATCCGATCATCAACGATGCAATCGATGCAAAGTGAAAACATCGATTCATAGCGACATCTTTACAATGCGCCTTTATTTTGAAATTCCCATTCTATATATTCTTTTTATGAAAAAGAATAGTTAGTTTTTCATTTAAATGTTTGCTCTTTGCGCTTTGCCAAGGTCCTAGAAAAGGGCTGTATTTTCATTCCGTTAGCAGACTTATGAAAGAGGCTAGAGGTGTGTGTGTGTGTGTGTGTGTGTGTGTGTGTGTGGCCGATATTGGCAATATCCCTCTGACCTAACACGCAGGACCGGCAAAGACGGCTTGGAACCAAATGCCAAAAATGACCCTCTGTGAATGTCGGGCCAGGAGTTACCCAACACACAAGCACTTTGCCAAGGTCCCAAAGATTTTTGAAAGGAGCCAGTTTCCCTAAATTAGGCCAACGTTTTACCATGTACCTATGGCACTTCATATTAATGTCTGTACTGTTCTTCTTTCTTAGTTAAATGTGTGGTGTTTATTTTTGTGAGTTTAAGTGCTGCTCTGTATTTTTGTCCCCATAGGAAAATGTAATGCATGTTTCGATGTTAGAGAAATTACGCGAAGGAGCAAGCATCTTAAATGCATCACCTTTTTTACTATATGTGAAACTGTGCATGTTTTAATGTGTATTTTGGCACGTTTTCTACTGATGTTTGAAATGTGGTGAGTGTTTGCTGTTGTGCTGAGTGCAAAGGTATTCTATTTAGGTTTCCTCTGGATATGATCAGGACAGTCCAGGCCTGTACGGACACGTTTCATGTCTGTTCCGGTTGATTTCTTGCCTCTTGGGCCTACGATAGCCTCACATCTGTTTCTGAGGAGGACGGCAAAGCGCTTGTGTGTTGCTCTGTCTGGAAGAGCCTAGTAATACAACTGACCTGTGTTAATAATATTGTCCCAAACAATCAAAATCAAATCGTGGCAGACTTACTGATATCAGCAAATATCGTATCGTTGTACAAAGAATTGATAGAATATCCTATCGTGATAGAAACGTGTGATTAACCCCCCAAGTGAAGACGCGAATGGATGCCAATTCGTGGCGGGCGAAAGGGAATGCCGCAAACACACCAACTGTTGGACAGTGTCGTATCCCCGTGAGTTGGAACTAGGGACGGACTGATTATTGGCCCTGGCTGATTATCGGGCCCTTTCTTCGGCAGTTTGCAGATTACTTGTATCTGCGTCACACACAACACTATCTGACTCTCTGTTACTGGGGATTATGTTGAAAGCTTCTCATTTATTAAATGATTGATTAAACTAAGTTTTGTGTTGGAGTTCGTAACATTCCAAAATCTTAATTTTTACTTAAAGATTTTCATTTTCATTGTAAATGCATATTGGTTCCAAAAAAAACGTTTTCATTAAGTACTGATAATCGGTATCGGCTTTGAAAAACCATTATCGGTCGATCCCTAGTTTTTAGGCACCGATAAAAATCGCCTCTATGGAGTATCGAAAATGCCTCGTCATTCAATACCCAATTTCAATACCTAAGGAGTAAATCTCATCAGCGCCAGTGAGCCAATCAGCACGCAGCATGCTTCTACCGAGATCTAATAATGTTTGTGATTGGCTGTCTAACGTTACACGTCGTAGAGGCAGGAAGGAAAAACTCGTAGTTTTTGTTTTGTACGTTTTTTTCTGATATTTGGAACCGATATACATTTCCCTGTAAATGCATATCGGTTCAAGATATCGGTTATCGGTTTTATTAACTACTGAAGATCGGCCTCGGAAAAAACAGTATCTGTCGCCCCCCAGCGGAAACATTTCAACTCGAGTGATCAAACCGATCCCACTTCAAACCGGACTGGAGAACGGCAGGCAGCAAACACATCCCAACTAAACCAGCATCAGGAGAACCTCAGGGTGCAAGCAAACGATTACAAAAACAGAACATTACATTATAAACTTAAAAGAAAAAGCATTCCCTTTTCCCTTAAAAAGTCCTTTGGATTGAACAGGTGGGACATCAACAACAACAACAACAACAACAACAACAACAACAGCATGGTGATTGGATCAGAGCAGAGGTCTTCTGAGGGCTAGAGTGGACTTCTCAAGGCAGGACGAAAACACGGTTGGAAAAAAAAAAGAAAAGTGAAGTCTCTTCAGCTTTATTCACAGCCAGCCGTTAGGTAGGTGTGTGTGTGTGTGTTTGTGTGTGTGTGTGTGTGTGTGTTCGTTTAGAAAAAAAGCCGTACGAGAGTCATGAAGCCAGCAGCGCCGTCCAGCTCCAGTTCACGTTTAAAACTCTTTTGATGAAAAGTTTCTCAGTTTTCGTAAAAAAAATGTCCTTCCTCCACCGAGTGAATCGTCTGCTCCTCTGCTGATGTGGACGTTTTGGACCACGCACACGCACGTCTTCGGAACACACACACACACACACACACACACACACACACACACACACACACACACACACACACACACACACCTCCTTCCAACAAGGCACTAGGATTTCATTCAAGTTTATCAAGAACACAAGTGCTTTTATGCATTCTAAACTCACATTCGTCTGGATCCCGGAGCTGCGTCGGCGAGCCTATCACAGTCATCGTTCCGCTGGTCCCTACGCTGAAGTGACGTGTCAAGCTGGGGGGGGGGCGACCCAGACCCCGACCCCCTCCCACCCCCGTTGTGAATCAGCCGGCCTGGCAGTCACGTAGCAACTGATGCAGCGAGGCAGGCGGGTGGGCGTTTGCAGTCCTGTCTGCTGCTTTCCGCTGTGATGTGACCCCCCCCCCCTCAACCCCCCCACCCCGTCCCACCACCCAGCAGCCTGTGATGGGGACGTTCGGCGACCGAGATTTCCGAGACTCTTTAAGAGGTGTGACAGCAGCTGCTGGCGACATACAAGCCCTTTGCCAGCAAGAGTTTGCCCAAGACAACCCCCCGTCCCCCGGTCCAATGATCAACATTTTCGAGACCAAACAAACTAATCCATGAATGAACTTTGAGAGTAACCGTTAGCTGTGGGCCTGGGGAGGAGAAACGAGAAGCCAAGGCGGGGGCAGAGAGACACAGGGATGGGGGGGGGGGGGGAGGAAACAGCGGGTGGATGAGGGTTGTAAAGGTGATTTTTCAGAGTGGTTCTGCCTGGCTTCACCCAGGTGTCAGGATGACTTTGGCTCAGCAGGAACCCCCAACCCCCCACCCCCTCTTGGGAGGTTGTCAGCGCTGGAGAGACAGAAAGGGATTTGAGAGGGGAACGGAGACGCTGGGCAAAGGTGCAGTCATGCAGGCAGGCCGAGACGGAGAGGGGGGGGGGGGGGTGGGGGGGGGGGATGGAGGCAGAGCACATCTGGAATCAGACAAAAGGGAGGAGAAAAGAGAGGAGAGGAATGTCACAGGGCCAGAGGGAATCTGCGGATGGAGAATAGTGCCGAGTTTTTGCTGCAGATTTGGAATTCGTTCAAAATAAACTCCCAACGTGAACACGTCTCCACCACGAGGCGGAAAAACATTTCACTAAACACTGCAGATTTTCATTTTCGGATCACTGCTGAAAACTAAGAAATCGGCAGATTCCGTTTGGGACCTGAATCAGCGGCAAAAGAAAAAAAAAAAAAAATCAGGAAGAGCGACAGAACAAAAACACAACTCGCACACAAGACCATCCCCTCAGAGCTCAACTCCAAATGATGTGCAGTTCCCCCACGGTATCCCATCATGCATCAGTCCTAGTCCCCCCCCCAGAGTGAATGTGAAACAAGTCTTCCCAGCAGCAGCAGCAGCAGCAGCAGCAGATCCACGCCAGCGTGCGTCTGGGGCCAGTGTGTGTTTGTGCGCCTCAGTTGGCGCCCCCCCGGTTGAAGAGCTCCAGCACGGTGGCGTTGGTCCTCTCAAACAGCCACCGCTGGCCGGCCGAGGACGCGTCGCACGTGTTCATGAAGACTCGGCGCTCGCTCGGGCTGCTGTCGATGCAGCTGTTACTGACGGCGTGGTACAGGCTCTTATCCTGCAGGACAGAGAGGGAAGGAACACAGGAAGGCCTTTAGTCCACCTTTATTTGTGTAAGGACACGTACAGTACAGGCCAAAAGTTTGGACACACCTTCTCATTCAATGTGTTTCCTTTTTATTTTCATGACTATTTACATTGTAGATTCTCACTGAAGGCATCAAGACTATGAATGAACACATGTGGAATTATGTACTTAACAAAAAGTGTGAAATAACTGAAAACATGTCTTATATTTTAGATTCCTCAAAGTAGCCACCCTTTGCTTTTTTTTGATAACTCTGCAAACCCTTGGTGTTCTCTCAATGAGCTTCATGAGGTAGTCACCTGAAATGGTTTTACCTTCACAGGTGTGCCTTGTCAGGGTTAATTAGTGGAATTATTTCCCTTATTAATAAAAAAAGCAAAGGGTGGCTACTTTGGGGAATCTAAAATATAAGACATGTTTTCAGTTATTTCACACTTTGTTGTTAAGTACATAATTCCATATGTGTTCATTCATAGTTTTGATGCCTTCAGTGAGAATCTACAATGTAAATAGTCATGAAAATGAAAAGGAAACACATTGAATGAGAAGGTGTGTCCAAACTTTTGGCCTGTACTGTATAACACAATAGAGGAAAGGGAAAACACCAAAAAGCGTAACATGAGCACTTTAAGCGGGCCGAGGAAACGAGATGTTCAGGAAAGAGCGATAACGTGTTGACAGTTTGGGTTTTGACGCCGGCGTTGGTGTTCCTCTGCCGTACCTCTCTGTAGCGCCACAGCTGGTTCCCCTTCATGCCGTGGCAGTCGTACAGGGTGACGGGGCTGTTGTGGGACACCGCGTCGAAGCACACCTTTTTAGTGTGCATGGGGTCGCCCACCCGGATGTCCTCTCTCCAGCCGAACGTGAACACCTGCGGGAGACAAAGGGCAGCCGTCACCTTCTTTCTAGTCCCGCGCAGC
This sequence comes from Perca flavescens, assembly GCF_004354835.1. Taxonomy (NCBI): domain Eukaryota; kingdom Metazoa; phylum Chordata; class Actinopteri; order Perciformes; family Percidae; genus Perca; species Perca flavescens. The sequence continues at coordinate 31,039,030 of NC_041343.1, read as the reverse complement.
CAGACCCTCCTCCACAGCGCTGCGGAGGAGGGTCTGGCCAGTCCACACAGCATTCCGGGGGAAAACGTGCTCTGGTTTATTGGCATTTCTGTTAAACCAATCGCAATCGTCTTGGGGCGGTGCTAAGCACCTCTGCGAAATAGCCTCGGGAAGGAACTTGTTTTGGTGGAAAAAACAGTTGCTAGTAGCCAAGGAGGACACGGAGGATTAGAAACACATGATGGACTCTTCAGAAGAGGTCATTATCTTCTCGATTTTCTGCACGCAAAAGTCGCCGGA